>NC_140972.1:2534327-2679327 GCF_056783735.1 Eptatretus burgeri
CCCACCTTTTCTTTCCCACGGTGCCTTCTGCCTCGCTTGCTCCCCTCATCTCGCTTACCATAGCATGACGACCCACGGTACCCTCCTCAACGATCACTCCTGAGCCAAAATCCCGACGTGCACTTTGGGCTGGACAAGCACTTTTCCAGCTTCCACAGTCTACTCCAAATCAGACGTGGGTGGTGAGTCATACGCTTAGAACCCAGGTGGGCAGAGTGTACCAGCGTCTGGCCGAAGCCCGGCCCAGGAAGGGGACCACGTGAGGGATCAGAGCCAGTTGGAATGCCCGACTCAGACGATGACGTCAGATTCGGCATGGCCCCTCCCCGAACCTCGGGCTCTATAAAGCTCGGAGAAATTCTCCGTGTAAGAAAGGAATTGTGGAATAAAGGCATTGAGGAATTGGAGGAGTGAAGTGTGTTGAGAATTGTAGAAGAAGTTGGTGTTCCTGCATCTCGTCCCCTCCCACACGATCGACGAATCGCCTCCTGCCTGGTCCCGCCGACTGCTCCACCCTCGCTCTTTGGACTCCTCCCTTCTCCATTCAAGCTCCTCCTGTCCGGAACACGATCTCCACATGTGCGGCTGTGGCTAGAACAACGTGGCCATTGTCGGATGCCACACCACAGAGCATCCCTCTCCCGAAACACCGAGGTACCAAAAACTATAACCTCAACCCCCTCCCTCCCTGGCTGCAAAAGTCCTTTTTTTGTTGGGGCTTCTTTTCGTGTGTGTGTGTGCGTGCGTGCGTGCGTGCGTGCGTGCGTGCGTGCGTGCGTGCGCGCGCGTGTGTGCTAGCGCCTGTGTTAAGTAAGCCTGTACAAGATCTTTTATTGTTACTGAAATAATATCGCGTCAAGTCTGCACTGTGTCTGCTTCGTAAGTTGCTTGTATAATTGTCACACCCCCACACCCCTCTTCTCTTTCCCTGCGTTACATACCTAATAGACCTATGCTGTGCCACATGCTGTTCCTCTCTGGCTGTAAATAAATAATTGTTGTAGAAATGTTCCCAGCTCGACTTTGTCTTTTCCCTCATTGGTCCAGCATGGTTCGAATCCAGGTTTAGCCGGGTCTTTATTCCCAACGGTCCGTTCCTTCTAGCCGGTACGTCCTTGGCAGTGTCGCTCGGCTGCATCCGATCCGAAAAGGTGATCTGGCCCGGACAAGGCGTACCGAGGGTGCGGTTTCCCGGTGGTTAAACCGCATGGTTAATTAGGTAACCCGATTCCATCGGCGGGAGGACCCGAGGTCACGCAGTTGAGTTAATCGACATAGCTTCCCTCACCTAGTTGTCTTCTCACCCGACCCTGCCGGTCTGCAACAATATTACATATATGTATGTATATGTATATGTATATATATATGTATATATATATATATATGTATATATATGTGTCTGTATGTATGTATATATGTATATATGTATGTATATATATATATATATATATATATATATATATATATATATATATATATATATATATATATATGTATATATGTATGTATATATATATATATATATATATATATATATATATATATATATATATATATATATATATATATATATATACATTTGAAAGATTTGCGTTCCATCCAATATGGCTTCCAGACCACGTGACCTATCAATCATTGGCTCACCTGGACTTTAGTCCGGTGAGCTTATGTGATCGAGCAGTGTCCATTGGTGAGTGAGTGAGTGAGTCAGCAAGTCCGTAAACACTTCAGTCATTTTTCGCTTGAACCACACACACGATTTTGATGAAGCTTGCCCACAAGCTTTATATCCGATGCCTAACGAAGGTGGATCGAACGCATCAAAATCTGCGCTCAAGTGGGTCTACAGGGTGGGGGGGAAGTGGGGGTTGGCCCCCCCAAAATAGGTATTTTCTCTCTTCTCTGAAACTACGCACACAATTTCGATGAAACTTGACCACAACCTATATCACCCATGATGTACCAAGCTTTGATGGATTGGAGAAAAACATATTTTACAAATGCTTTCTCTTGAACCGCTTCATCACTTGACATAAAACTTCACAATTATGATCTAGCAGTCATTGGAAATATATGTTATAAATTTCAACCTGACCAGATGCATGATATGGCAGCCATAATAATTTAATTTCTTAAATCTGGGTTCAGGCATAGGTTGGGTTGGCTGGCAAACCTATAAAGGGTAATTTCAGAGAGTTTTAAAGTGTAATTCTAGAGAGTTTTAAAGGGTAATTCAGGTGGGTTTGAAAGGGTAATTATAGAGCGTTCTAAAGAGTAATACTAAAGTGTAATTCTCGGGGGATACAGAGTGTAATTCTAGAGGGCATTAAAGAGTCACTCTAGAGGGTTTTAAAGGGTCATTCTAGACTCGAGGGATTTAAAGTGTAGTTCCAGAGGGTTTTCAAGGGTAATTCAAGAGGGTTTAAAAGTGTAATTCTAAAGGGTTCTCAAGTGTAATTCTCGAGGGTTTTATAGTGTAATTCTTCAGGGTTTTAAAGGGTAATTCTGCAGGGGTTTACAGGGTAATTCTCGAGCGTTTTAAAGGGTAATTTTAGAGGGTTTGAAAGGGTAATTTTAGAGGGTTTTAAAGTGCTATGCGAAAGCGTTCTGAAAAGTAATTCTCGGAGGGTTTAAAGGGTAATTCTAGAGGGTTTTAAAGTGTAACACGAGAGGTTTTAAAGGGTAATTCTGAAGGGGTCTGACGTGTAATCCTCAGGGGTTGTAAAGTGTAATTATAGGGCGTTCCACAGTGTTTTAAAGGATTCTAGTGGGGAGTTCTGGGGGGTTTTAAAGGACAATTCTACATGGTATAAAAGGGTAATTTTAAAGGGTAATTCTTGAGGATTTTAAAGGGTAATGCTGGAGGGTTTAAAAGGGTGATGGTTTTAAAGTGTAATTCTCAAGGGTTTTAACGTGTAATTCTACAGGGTTTTATAGTGTAATTCTCGAGGGTTCTGAAATGCAATACTAAAGGGTACTAAAGTGTAAATCTCTCGGGGTTTAAAAGCTAATTTGAGACAGTTTTAAAGTGTAATTCTGGTGGGTTTTAAAGGGTAATTCTGGAGTGTTTTAAAGGATAATTCTGGTGGGTTGAAAAGGGTGATTCTAATTGGTTTTAAAGTATAATTCCAAAGGGTTCTAAAGTGTAATTCTCAAAGGTTTTCAAGTTTAATTCTAAAGGGGTTTAAAGCGTTATTCTAAAAGGTTCTAAAGAGTAATTCTAGAGCGTTTTAAAGGGTAATTATAGAGACTTTTAAAGGGTAATTCTCGAGGGTTCTAAAGTGCAATACTAAAGAGTTCTAAAGTGTAATTATTGAGGGGTTTAAAGTGTAATTCTAGAGGGTTTTAAAGCATCATTTTAAGAGGTTCTAAAGAGTAATTCCAGAGCATTTTAAAGGGTAATTATAGAGTGTTTTAAAGGATAATTCTCGAGGGTTCGAAAGTGTAATTCTGAGGGGGGGTGGGGGTGGGGTTAAAGGGTAATTCGATAAGGTTTTAAAGTAACTCTGGAGGGTTTTAAAGGCTAATTCTAAAGGGTTCTGAAGTGTAATTCTCAGGGGTTGTAAAGTGTAATTATAGGCAGTTCTAAAGTGTAATTCTATAGTGTTTTAAAGGGTTCTAAAGAGTAATTCTGAAGGGTTATAAAGGGTAATTCCAGAGGGATCTGGAGTGTAGTTTTCGAGGGTTTTAATTGTAATTATAGACGGTTCTAAACTGTAATTCTGGTGTTTTAAAGGGTAATTCTAGAGGGGTTTAAAGTGTAATTATAAAGGGGTTTAAAGTGTAATTATTGGGGCTTTTAAAGGGTAATGCTTGGGGGTTTAAATGGGTGATTATAACTGGTTTAAAAGTGTTATTATTAAGGGTTCGAAAGTGTAATTCTCGAGGGTTTTAAAGGGTAATTCTGGACTCTACAGGTTTTTAAAGTGTAATTCCAGATGGTTTTAAAGGGCAATTCTGGAGGGTTTAAAGTGTAATTCTGGAGGGTTTAAAGTGTAATTATAAAGACTTTTAAAGTGTAATTCTCGGATGTTTTAAAGGGTAATTCTACAGGGTCTTAAAGGGTTCTAAAGTGTAATTCTTGAGGGGCTTAAAGGGTAATAATAGAGGGAGTAAAAGGGTAATGCTTGGGGGTTTAAAAGGGTGATTCTAAATGGTTTTAAAGTGTAATTACAGTATAAAGGGTTCTGAAGTGTAATTCTCAGGGGTTTTAAAGGGTTCTAAAAGTGTAATTCTAGAGGGTTTTAAAGGGTAATTCTCGAGGGATTAAAAGGGTAATGTGAGGGGGTTTAAAAGGGTGATTCAAAATGGTTTTATAGTGTAATTATAAAGGGTTCTGAAGTGTAATTCTCGGGGGTTTTAAAGGGTAATTGTACAGGGTTTTAAAGGGTTCTGAAGTGTAATTCTCGAGGGTTTTAAAGTGTAATTCTAGACTCCAGAGGGTTTTAAAGTGTAGTTCTGGAGGGTTTTAAATGGTAATTCTCAACTCCACAGGGGTTTAACGGGGTATTCTAAAGGGATCTGAAGTGTAATTTTCGAGGGATTTAAAGTGTAATTCTCGAGTGTTTAAAAGGTAATTCTAAATTTGTTCGAAAATTTTAAGGTAATTCTAATTCTAAACTCGTGAGGGAAGAAAGCAATGGTCGAAGTGCGGCGAGTGAAGGAAGGAATGGTCGAATTGCGGCGAGTGAAGGAAGGAATGGTCAAAGTGCGGCGAGTGAATGAATGAATGGTCGAAGTGCGGCGAGTGAATGAATGAATGAATGGTCGAAGTGCGGCGAGTGAATGAATGAATGGTCGAAGTGCGGCGAGTTAAGGAAGGAATGATCGTGGTGTGGCGAGTGAAGGAAGGAATTGTCGTCGTGTGGAGAGTGAAGAAAGGAATTGTCGTGGAGTGGAGAGTGAAGGAAGGAATGGTCGTGGTGTGGCGAGTGAAGGAAGGAATGGTCGTCGTGTGGAGAGTGAAGGAAGGAATGGTCGTGGTGTGGAGAGTGAAGGAAGGAATGGTCGTAGTGTGGAGAGTGAAGGAAGGAATGGTCGTGGTGTGGAGAGTGAAGGAAGGAATGGTCGTGGTGTGGAGAGTGAAGGAAGGAATGGTCGTGGTGTGGAGAGTGAAGGAAGGAATGGTCGTGGTGTGGAGAGTGAAGGAAGGAATGGTCGTCGTGTGGCGAGTCGAGGAAAGAATGGTCGTGGTGTGTCGAGGAAGGAATGGTCGTGGTGTGTCGAGGAAGGAATGGTCGTGGTGTGTCGAGGAAGGAATGGTCGTGGTGTGGCGAGTCGAGGAAGGAATGGTCGTGGTGTGGCGAGTCGAGGAAGGAATGGTCGTGGTGTGGCGAGTCGAGGAAGGAATGGTCGTGGTGTGGCGAGTCGAGGAAGGAATGGTCGTGGTGTGGCGAGGCGAGGAAGGAATGGTCGTGGTGTGGCGAGTCGAGGAAGGAATGGTCGTGGTGTGGCGAGTGGAGGAAGGAATGGTCGTGGTGTGGCGAGTGGAGGAAGGAATGGTCGTGGTGTGGCGAGTGGAGGAAGGAATGGTCGTGGTGTGGCGAGTCGAGGAAGGAATGGTCGTGGTGTGGCGAGTCGAGGAAGGAATGGTCGTGGTGTGGCGAGTGGAGGAAGGAATGGTCGTGGTGTGGCGAGTGGAGGAAGGCATGGTCGTGGTGTGGCGAGTGGAGGAAGGAATGGTCGTGGTGTGGCGAGTGGAGGAAGGAATGGTCGTGGTGTGGCGAGTGGAGGAAGGAATGGTCGTGGTGCGGCGAATTGATGAATGGTCGTGGTGCGGCGAGTGAATGAATGGTCGTGGTGCGGCGACGGAATGAATGGTCGTTGTGCGGCGAGGGAATGAATGGTCGTGGTGTGGCGAGTGGAGGAAGGAATGGTCGTGGTGTGGCGAGTGGAGGAAGGAATGGTCGTGGTGTGGCGAGTGGAGGAAGGAATGGTCGTGGTGCGGCGAATTGATGAATGGTCGTGGTGCGGCGAGTGAATGAATGGTCGTGGTGCGGCGAGGGAATGAATGGTCGTTGTGCGGTGAGGGAATGAATGGTCGTGGTGTGGCGAGGGAATGAATGGTCGTGGTGTGGCGAGGGAATGAATGGCGGTGGTGTGGCGAGCGAATGAATGGCGGTGGTGTGGCGAGCGAATGAATGGCGGTGGTGTGGCGAGCGAATGAATGGCGGTGGTGTGGCGAGCGAATGAATGGCGGTGGTGTGGCGAGCGAATGAATGGCGATGCTGTGGCGAGCGAATGAATGGCGGTGCTGTGGCGAGCGAATGAATGGCGGTGCTGTGGCGAGCGAATGAATGGCGGTGCTGTGGCGAGCGAATGAATGGCGGTGCTGTGGCGAGCGAATGAATGGCGGTGCTGTGGCGAGCGAATGAATGGCGGTGCTGTGGCGAGCGAATGAATGGCGGTGCTGTGGCGAGCGAATGAATGGCGGTGCTGTGGCGAGCGAATGAATGGTCGTGGTGTGGCGAGCGAATGAATGGTCGTGGTGTGGCGAGCGAATGAATGGTCGTGGTGTGGCGAGCGAATGAATGGTCGTGGTGTGGCGAGCGAATGAATGGTCGTGGTGTGGCGAGCGAATGAATGGTCGTGGTGTGGCGAGCGAATGAATGGTCGTGGTGTGGCGAGCGAATGAATGGTCGTGGTGTGGCGAGCGAATGAATGGTCGTGGTGTGGCGAGCGAATGAATGGTCGTGGTGTGGCGAGCGAATGAATGGTCGTGGTGTGGCGAGCGAATGAATGGTCGTGGTGTGGCGAGCGAATGAATGGTCGTGGTGTGGCGAGCGAATGAATGGTCGTGGTGTGGCGAGCGAATGAATGGTCGTGGTGTGGCGAGCGAATGAATGGTCGTGGTGTGGCGAGCGAATGAATGGTCGTGGTGTGGCGAGCGAATGAATGGTCGTGGTGTGGCGAGCGAATGAATGGTCGTGGTGTGGCGAGGGAATGAATGAATGGCGGTGGTGTGGCGAGGGAATGAATGAATGGCGGTGGTGTGGCGAGGGAATGAATGAATGGCGGTGGTGTGGCGAGGGAATGAATGAATGGCGGTGGTGTGGCGAGGGAATGAATGGCGGTGGTGTGGCGAGGGAATGAATGGCGGTGCTGTGGCGAGCGAATGAATGGCGGTGCTGTGGCGAGCGAATGAATGGCGGTGCTGTGGCGAGCGAATGAATGGCGGTGCTGTGGCGAGCGAATGAATGGCGGTGCTGTGGCGAGCGAATGAATGGCGGTGCTGTGGCGAGCGAATGAATGGCGGTGGTGTGGCGAGCGAATGAATGGCGGTGGTGTGGCGAGCGAATGAATGGCCGTGGTGTGGCGAGCGAATGAATGGTCGTGGTGTGGAGAGTGATTGAATGGTCGTGCTGTGGCGAGTGAAGGAAGGAATGGTCGTGGTGTGGGGAGTGAAGGAAGGAATGGTCGTGGTGTGGAGAGTGAATGAATGGTCGTGGTGTGGAGATTGCATGAATGGTCGTGGTGTGGAGAATGAATGGTCGTGGTGTGGAGATTGCATGAATGGTCGTGGTGTGGAGAATGAATGGTCGTGGGGTGGCGAGTGAATGAATGGTCGTGGGGTGGCGAGTGATTGAATGGTCGAGCTGTGGCGAGTGAAGGAAGGAATGGTCGTGGTGTGGGGAGTGAAGGAAGGAATGGTCGTGGTGTGGAGAGTGAATGAATGGTCGTGGTGTGGAGATTGCATGAATGGTCGTGGTGTGGAGAATGAATGGTCGTGGTGTGGAGATTGCATGAATGGTCGTGGTGTGGAGAATGAATGGTCGTGGGGTGGCGAGTGAATGAATGGTCGTGGTGTGGCGAGTGATTGAATGGTCGTGCTGTGGCGAGTGAACGAAGGAATGGTCGTGGTGTGGGGAGTGAAGGAAGGAATGGTCGTGGTGTGGAGAGTGAATGAATGGTCGTGGTGTGGAGATTGCATGAATGGTCGTGGTGTGGAGAATGAATGGTTGTGGTGTGGAGATTGCATGAATGGTCGTGGTGTGGAGAATGAATGGCGGTGGTGTGGCGAGCGAATGAATGGTCGTGGTGTGGCGAGCGAATGAATGGTCGTGGTGTGGCGAGCGAATGAATGGTCGTGGTGTGGCGAGTGATTGAATGGTCGTGGTGTGGCGAGTGAAGGAAGGAATGGTCGTGGTGTGGCGAGTGAAGGAAGGAATGGTCGTGGTGTGGGGAGTGAAGGAAGGAATGGTCGTGGTGTGGAGAGTGAATGAATGGTCGTGGTGTGGAGATTGCATGAATGGTCGTGGTGTGGAGAATGAATGGTCGTGGTGTGGAGATTGCATGAATGGTCGTGGTGTGGAGAATGAATGGTCGTGGGGTGGCGAGTGAATGAATGGTCGTGGGGTGGCGAGTGAATGAATGGTCGTGGGGTGGCGAGTGAAGGAATGAATGGTCGTGGGGTGGCGAGTGAAGGAATGAATGGTCGTGGGGTGGCGAGTGAAGGAAGGAATGGTCGTGGTGCGGAGAGTGAAGGAAGGAATGGTCGTGGTGTGGAGATAGAATGAATGGTCGTGGTGTGGAGAGTGAAGGAAGGAATAGTGGTTCGGGGAGTGAAGGAAAGATTAGTCGTTGTACGAGGAGTGAAGGAAGGAGTAGTGGTACGGGGAATGAAGGGAGTTGTGGTACGGGGAATGAAGGGAGTTGTGGTACGGGGAATGAAGGGAGTTGTGGTACGGGGAATGAAGGAAGGAGTTGTGGTACGGGGAATGAAGGACGGAATTGTGGTACGGGGAATGAAGGACGGAGTTGTGGTGTGTGGGATGAAGGAAGGAGTAGTGGTATGGGGAATGAAGGAAGGAGTTGTGGTATGGGGAATGAAGGAAGGAGTTGTGGTAATGGGAATGAAGGAAGGAGTCGTGGTATGGGGAGTGAAGGAAAGATTAGTCGTTGTCCGGGGAGTGAAAGGAGTCTTTCTGTACGGGGAGTGAAGGAAGGAGTTTTACTGTACGGGGAATGAAGGAAGGAGTAGTGGTTCGGGGAGTGAAGGAAGGAGTTGTGGTTCGGGGAGTGAAGGAAGGAGTTTTACTGTACGGGGAATGAAGGAAGGAGTTTTACTGTACGGAGAGTGAAGGAAGGAGTAGTGGTTCGGGGAGTGAAGGAAGGAGTTGTGGTTCGGGGAGTGAAGGAAGGAGTTTACTGTACGGGGAATGAAGTAAGGAGTACTGGTTCGGGGAATGAAGGAAGGAGTTGTACTGTACGGGGAATGAAGGAAGGAGTCGTGGTTCGGGGAATGAAGGAAGGAGTTGTACTGTACGGGGAATGAAGGAAGGAGTCGTGGTTCGGGGAATGAAGGAAGGCTTTGTACTGTACGGGGAATGAAGGAAGAAATCGTCGCCGTGTGGCGAGTGGAGGAAAGTTCAGTCAGGGAGGTTGGAAGGAGACGAGTCACTGAAGGAGTGGGAGTGAAGGAAAGAAAACGACGGGGTAAAAGTGAAGGACTTCAGGAATGATTGAGGCTGAAAGGGAGTGTGCTCGGAGGTGAGCGTTGTGTGGAGATCGGCTCAGTTGGGTTTGGGTTGTGTATTCAGTTGTGGATCCGTGATCGCGGCCTTGTCGGCGCCGCCATCCAGGCCAACGGGCGGTGAGATTGACCGGAAACTCGGAACTCTCTCTCTCTCTGTGTGTGTGTCACCTCGTCCGCCTCGATCCCTCCATCCCCTCGATCCGCCGAGGCCTTGTACCCTCCGTGGCCCCGGTTCGTTATCCTTGTACCAAAACCCCCCATGACAAGTTTGTTCTCATTTCGTGTCCATTCCTGTTTTGACCCGACAGAGCCCGGTTATTGATCGCGTTGCCATCTTATCCACGTCCCTGTCGAGTGTGAGTTGTTCACTCGAGGCCTTCTCTCTCTCTCTCTCTCACTCTCTCTCTCGAACGGCTTTGTTTTCCCTTCCTGAACCTTTGTTCCCTCTCCATAGTGATCATGAATCTCAAGATCGTTCATTTTGTTGTTATTTTTTCACTGATTTATCACATTATTAGTGAACTTCTCACTTTGAAACTCCGTTTTGGTTGGAACTGTCTCGAAATCGAGGAGGAAGCGGGAGGGGGACGGACGGACGAGCTGACAGTTGATTCGTCGCTTTCAGATCGATTCCGTTGCGACAGACAGTAGCTGTGGATGTCCACCAGCACTCGATGGGTTTATGTCTGGTCGAGTCGGTCCCTCTGTCCCTCTCCGATGCGGGATCTGTATGTCTGATTGTGATTGTCGATACGGACCTATGGAAAGGAATGAGCCTGGTGTTGGCTCAGTGGTTGGGGTGGCGGTTTGGGATCCTCGGGTCCTGAGGTCAAGCCCTGTCGGCCGTTGAATTAATACACCAGGGGGGTTGACTCAGCCTGTCATCCTTCCGAGGTCGGCGAAATGAGTACCAGTTCCAGTGTGTGTACTGGTAGAGGGGCACTGCATCAGCGACACAGTCCCGCTTCAAGAAATGAGAGCTACCCCGGCAGCTAAGCTGTCATACGACCACCACCACCACCACCACCACCACCACCATAGAAAGGAATAAAATGTCCAAAATGGAGACGTTTATAAAATATCTTTTCCATGTTTCAAACCTTTTTTCGAGTTTGTTGACAATCGTAAGGAATCACCTGCGAGTGACGGGTCCATCCTCTCTTTTATGGTAAACAATGTTTCGAGAATTATTCCCAGAAATGAGGTTTGTTTTTATATTTTATATCTTTATTACATTTTGATTATATAAGACATCGGGGAACATTGAGCCGAGCTGTTTTTGTTTATGTGCATCCCTGTGAGTGCTCGCCGTGGGTAAATGCACAGTTGCTCACAAGTTGAACACACACACATACACGCACACACACGCATACACACACAGACACACGCACACACACATGCACACACACGTCGATTTTACACGGCGCTCTTCTTGGCCACAGTAAACACAAACCCTGTGTGTGCCTTCAATGTTAGCAAAGCCACCTGGCTTGCTTGACTTGCCAGCACCAACCCTGCACGTTCTGCATCGTATGTTTGGTGTGTGACGTCAGATGTCAGGGATGATCCTTTTGTTTTCTCATTCCCTTGGTTTAATGAAGGGATTTCTCTCATAATTAGGGTACCATGAGCCTTACGGCCTGTGGTACCCTATTGTTTCTGTTCACATTGTGTTGTTTTTATTGTTTGGTTGCCGAAATAGGTGACCCTTATTGTCAGTAATTCTGTCTGTTTGGATGTTTGTTCGTTTGTCATCAGCATAATTGGTAGTAAACATGGGCGGATTTTGACTAAACTCGGGTGGTCGGTACATCTTATGACCTCGTGCTTTGGAATTTGTGATGGTTGCGAGGGACGCTTTGGTTCTCGAGCAACAACCAAAAAACCTTCAAAATCGGTACCGTTCACGTGAAATCAATTCCGAAAGCCATTATCCCACATAGGGTTATGAAATTTGGCATGAATGATCTACAGGTGATGCTTTATCAAATATATTCCGGTTTTTGTGATATATGGGATACTTTACCCGCAGCACCCCCTACAATTAGGGTATGCGTGAAAATTGCTGAAAATTGAAGGCCCCCGAGCGACCAGGTGAGTGCATCAATACGAATGAAACTTTGCAGGTTCATGGTACTCAATGAGTACTACACCTTTGCCTCAGGACATATTGACCGATTTCGCTTTGGTCAGGGGTCAAAGGTCAATTAGTGCAAAAATCGATAATAAGCAAGAGCTGGAGGTGCCTTCACGCCAAATGCTACTCCTCCTCGGGTTATGGTCGGATGGTCATGAAAATTCACACTAATCATCTGGAATACATTGTGCACAAACGATCGAGCCAGATTTTCGATTTAGATCTTTGTTCACCCACAGCACCCCCTCAAACTTTGGGGATTTCCTATATCAAACTGCATTTTTGGTACTTTTCATTCAAATGGATACAGAGTACTTATCAGTAGATGGGACTGGATGAGATTTGATATGCATAATCTGAAAATGATTCCCTATCTGCTATATGACATCCATTTTGCTCTATATTGTTACAGATTCGCGCCCGCCGGCGTGCGGACGGCCACGTAACTCGAATCGCGGCACGTCGCCCACCGGACGGACAATCCAGTCGTGACCCTCTCGGACTAACGCCGGGAACCAGTCACGGGTGGACCTTTCGGTCTCACCGCGATCGAGCCAATCAGCCCCCGCGTGGGATAGGGTTGCTCGCCAAATTCGACCTACCTAAGTACCCACACGGAGGGTAGACCGGGCGATCGCACCTCGCCGCAGGTCGACTTCGGACACGGGCCACTTAAGCGACCCGTTCCGTACTATCGGGATAACCGAGCGGTGTTATCGTCGGCCTCGACGGTTTGATTAATTATCGGGCGTATTCAGCCCACTACCAACCCTTTACGTGAAGCAAGATGAGGATTCAATGAGAGAAATGACGAAGCGAAGCGGGAAAGCAGTTCAACACAAAGCACATTTATTCGCGATGAACGGAAAGCGCACATATACAATTCCACCAAAAGCACATAGAAAAGGAAAAGAAACACAATGCAATTTTACACAAAAAGCAAATGCGACAATGCAGATCTAATACCGATTACGCGAGCACACGGCAACACTTATACAATTTTACTTCACAGACGGCGCCGACAACACACATTCCCAAAAACAAAAGAAAAGAGAACCCTCAAGGATGAGGCGGGCCTGAGGCCGAGACCGGGTCGGGCCTACCCGTCTGGTGATGAGACGCGGAGCGGCAATGGTGCCTCAACTCCGCGGGCCTCGCGGACAGTGTCTGGTAGGGGGTGGGAAAGGGGCCCCCTTGGTCGCACTATCTCAGCGCGGGGGGAAACAGGAGGGGGTTGCTGATGCTCGGGGTAGGGAGGATTTCTACTCTGCCTCGAGTCCCGCGACGAGCGTCTCCACCTCGGCCAGGTCGCGCCGTCGGCCTCCCTGGTGTGCAGCTCCCTGCACGACGCGAGCACCCCCTCGTCTGCCCTCGCCGCCTCTCCACAGCTCCGTCCCCTTCGCTCCGACTCCAACGCACACGACGACGACCAACTCCTTCTTGCTTCTTCTTCCCAACTCCACCGCCCGCGAAGTCTTAACTCCCCTGACTTGACGAACGCGGTCGCTTATATAAGCCCCGTGGCTTCGCTCTCTCATCTTTGACCCCCTGCCTTCGACCTTTCACCTCGCTCCCCATTGGCCCGAGAAAAAGTGGGCGTGAATGCTTTTTGATCCATAAATTTGCATATAGCGATCGCCCTCCAACGCCCTGGAGGCGGAGCCAAATCGCCCCTCGCTCACCGATTGGACGGAACAAAAGTGGGCGTGTGTCGTTTTTGATCCGTTTTTGAAGTGGAAAATCCGTGGTTTTGTACACGCTGTTCGGCGCGCGCCCTGCACGAGTCCAACACCGGTACCCACAAGCGGCGCAAGAACGGTGGTGATGTGACGGTTGCGAGGTGTGACGTGAAGCGGCGCCGCGGTGGGTGGTTGATGTTGTGGTTGGTGGTGGTAACAATGGCGGTTGGTCCAAAATAAAGATAGTAAAAGAAAAACGGCTATCCTGAAGAGTCGCAGCACGCATAAATGACATGTATTCCCACTAGACAACGGGTTTGGGCCTAACTACACATATACTTACCGAGATATCTCACCTAAGGGACCTGAATGGTGGTTTGCGAATTTGGTAACCACAACACTACCCCCTCCCCTTTTTACAGACTCGTCTCGAGTCGTCAAATTTTCGTGTGCCATCATGTGTAGTTTTCCCCTAGTACATTTTACCTACGGATCCCTGAGTGCGACATTCATGGTATTCGTGTCCCCAAAATAAATAACCTGAGGGCTGCGTAACTACCTAAACAAACTCACTCACACGGACGACTTGAATAAAATTGCCGGCGCTAGGACAGACATGCCGGGGGCGCACTCATATTTACAGTACATCTTAACCTTAACTTACAAATTTTACACTAAACCATGGCCCAGGATCACTGAACTCTGCAAAAGAAAAGCAGTTAGCAGGGAGCCAGGCTGCTCGCATGCAGTCTCTGGCTCAAAACAATGCAGGTGACAGGGAACGTGGCTGGCTGCTCACACGCAGTCCAAGGCCTTCCCTTTTTGAACTGAACGCAGTGAACCACAACGGTGCATGGGCTGCACAAACGCAGTCTCCGTGCCAGCTCAAGTGGCACACGCAATGAGCGCAACGAATGGATGGATGAATGGTTGGACGCAAACACGGTGCACGGGCCGCCACTGCAGGCCCGTGTTGTAGCTGCCAACAGGGCAGTTCTCGCAGCTTGCAAACTGTTGCCTTGCGGATCCTGGCGCACATGGAAATGAACAGGGGGGGGGGGCGGCAAAGCAAAATTGAACGGGGCTGGTGAACGTGGGCAGTGGGCATGGCATGGCAAAGGCAGCAGGCAAACACAGCCCGCAGAAGAAGAAGGCCGCTGCAGGCAAACACAGCCGGCAGATGAACTGGCTGGCACAGGCCTTGAAGAAAAACAGCCAGCAGATGAACTGGCCGGCACAGGCCTTGACGCAAAACACGGCCAGCCGATGGCACAGGCCTTGCAGCACAGCAGCTGCAGACGATCCAGCCGGCACAGACCTTGCAGCAGAACAACAGCTGCCGATGAAGTTGGCCGGCACAGGCCTTGAAGAAAAATAGCCAGCCGGCTGAAGTGGCCGGCACAGGCCTTGAAGCAAAACACGGCCAGCCGATGAAGTGGCCAGCCTTTGCTGTTCAGTGGAGGTTGGTGGAGGGAGTGCGGTGGTGCTGGCCACTTGGAAGGCGGGCTCGGACCTACCTACCTGTCTCCCCCCCCACCTATCGCCTTTGCCTGTCACTGTACATACCCACTCCCTTAATTTGTCAAACCCCAATTTAGCCCCAACTTATTTTTTTGTTGTTTTTATTTTTACTCCCCCACTATAAATCGTCCCCTAACCCCCTTTATCGTCCTTGTTCGGCTAACCTATCCTGTCACCTAGCCTACTCCCAACCCCTACGTTCCCTTCCCGGAGGGGAACAAGGGAGAGCTAACGTCCTGTGCCGAGGCCCAACTCAAGCCTCAGGATGGCCTCCCCAGAGTTCGGCGATCTATAACCAAAGTGGGTCCAGCGGCCCACAACGACAGCGAGGGGATGGATGGTGCGGAGGGGTACATCTCCTAATCTACCCCAACCATTTAACTGTTAAACTACCCCGGGGCTTTCAACAAGCGCCTCTCGCTTAAACTATTGGTTCTAACAACCCAGATTCCCGTCGCCTGTGTTGGTGTCCTCACAATTTCGGGCCTCGCCCCCCCAATTTTCTCTCCGTGCCCTCACACGGTCTCCTGGCTGGGACGCGTGGCTCCCTTTGGCAGGCACGACCCTCTGCCGAATCTCCCGCTATGGCACCCCCGGGCACTACACTGCCTCCGAGCCTACCAGCTCCCTAACACCGGGGAGTGCCCCTCATGGCACCTCCCCTGAAACGCACACGTGGCAGGCTGGCTTCCCGGGCCCCTTTCCGAGGGTCACCCATGCCCACAACACTGCCCACGCGGCTAATGGTGCCCCGGGCCCCCGCACCAAGCAGGCGCACCCGTGCCCACTACGCTATCCCGGCCCCCCATGGGCCCTTGGCCTACCACGGCCGACTAGCCTGGTGCCCGGGGTACCCACTCAGCGATACTCACCTTTCGCAGCCACGCTCCCAAGCCCGTCAACAGGGCTCCTGCACCCCTCCAAACGGGTTTCGAGCCTACATTCCCACCAACAGCAAAACGACCTCCATTTTTCAATTTGACTAACCCAGCTAACTCGCTTTACTCTGACCCCGGGGTCCCTTGGGCGGGAGTCACTCCTCCCCCCAATCACTCATCGCACCATGCATTCCCCATTCGCTCCACTCACACAGACCCGCTGGCCTCACTCACTCACCAAGTACTCACCTCACAACTCACCAACACACACACACCGCTGAACTCTGCCATCCTTCTATCTGCATCCCCTAACTAACTCGTGCTCCCACGTCGTCCCTTAAACTACAGCACGTTCCTTTTAACACTACGTAGCTAAGCTACGTCCCCACTCCACATTCAAAGTCTGTCCATGTCTCCAAATGTCCCAAAAATTATTTACCCAACCAAAATCTGACTACAATCCCTCGAACTAATCCATTCCACGGACTCCATGAGGACTTACCCCCGCCGCATGGAGTCGGTCTAGCTAAGCTAACCCTTCCCCCTAACTAGTTTCCATCCTGTGCCCAGGTAAGGGGGTCTTCCACCCCTTGCCCAGGAATCCTGTGCACCCGAAAGTGAGGCTTGCTTTTTTTTTTTTTTTTTTTTTTCATGCGCATCACCAGCGCGGCAACTCGCGCACTTTGCACCTGCCCGTGACGTCATGCAGCTGCACGTGTTCCTCGTCCCTCCTTGGACGGTACCATCCGGCAGGGATACCCCTCCTGCCGGATTCCAACCACACGTGCAGCCATGGCGTCACCGTGCGCATAAAAAAAACACAAGCCCCACGTCTCGAGGGGTTCCCCACGCGAACACATGTGCTTTGCCCGTTGGAGCTTAACACACACGATCGCGTGGAGAACCCGTCCGGTCCAAATCCATTATCCTGCCTAAACTTTGTCCGTCCGCGGGATCGGCAAATCCACCGCTGGCGTTTCCGGACCGGGACTTCACTCTCGCAAGCGAGCACGTGGCGGTCTCGTGCGTTGCACAGCACGAACCTCGTGCTCACTGCTGGGTGAACCCGGCACGGTCCGCGAAACAACTACAGCCGCTACTCGGCTTTCTTTTCTCACATGTCGCCGTCGTCGCCTCCATTCCACCCACGCACACCTGCGTGTCACGACGCACACACTCCACTCCATTATATTCACACCGGGAGACGCGGCTGCGTGCTCCCGCATGCCGACCGACATCTCCCTCACATACCGCTCTCTCACACACACGGTCTCCCTTGCATTCGGCCGTTCACTCACGCGTGCCTCACTACTCACACAAACCATACTACTTACACACGCGGGGGCATTCACCCGCGGTGCCTCATCCGCACACGCGGGGGCACTCACCCGCGGTGCCTCATCCACACACGCGGGGGCACTCACCCGCGGTTCCTCATCCACACACGCGGGGGCACTCATCCGCGGTGCCTCATCCACACACGCGGGGGCACTCATCCGCGGTGCCTCATCCACACACGGCGTGCTGGGAAGCACGTACTCCGGCACCATCGCCACCACACCACTCACACACGGGGTCGCTTCCACACACGGGGACGCACTCACACCTTGCACCACACACACAGGGACAACCACACTGGGGATTCGTGTCCCCACAAGGGTCTCCGGGGCCTCTATACCCCCCAAGCTCGCCGTGCACCTGTCCACAGCACTCCTCCCCTCAACCTCGCAAAGCACGACCGAACTCACCTGGTCGTGACTCGCCTCAAGGGGGCATACTCCCTCCCCTCGTTCCTGGAGGAGGCCATCCAGGTGCTCGCACTGGGTCCCTACACGCTCCGCGAGCTCACCCCCATTATCCTCCACTACCTCCGTGTGTGTGTGTGCGTCACTTACCCCGTCTTCATCGTGTTGTCTCTCCTCTATTTTTTCTGTCTCCCGTGTCTCTATACATTTATAAGTTTCTGTTGTCGTCACCTCGTGTCTCTTCGTCTCCGCTTCTTTCTGGCGTCTTTCCCTTATCTTTATGTAGGTCAACCTTGCTTTCTCTTTAAGTCGCTCCCGTCCTTCCCTGTTTTTCACTCCTTGCTCTTTCACGATCTCCGCGTACCTCATCCTTGCTCTCCGTATTAATTGTTCTTTTCTCTCCCTCGCAATTACTTTCACCTCGTCTCTTGTCTCCCGAATTACTTTTTCCTTACCCGCCTCCACCGCGGGCCTGTCAGCCGTTGCACCCCCTTCCAGCTCGTTTGCTCCCACACGTGGAGTCGCCATTCCCAGCTCCCTGGTCACGGCCTTCATGCCCGCCTGCAGGCATCGGCCCATGTTCTGCGTCTCACCCCGTCGTTCTTTCATTTCTTCCTTCATGTTTGCTTCCATTCCGTTCATTTGTTGTGTATTCGCATCCAATTTTTGTGTATTCGCATTCATCTTCGTTTTTACTTCGTCCATTTGCTTGTTCATGTTCGCATTCATCTTCGCTGTCATTGCCGCCAGCATGGCGCATAGCTGGGCTATGTCGGATGCACTCAGCTGAGCCGTTTCGGCAAGGGTCGGCGGGTTTTGGTGGAGAGGGGGGGGGGAGGTGTCATACACCGCGGCCGCTGCCGCACCCATTTTGGGCTCTGGGTTCAGTTGGGCGAGTCCGTGTTCCTGCACAATCAACATTTCCTGCTCGGGGATTCCATCCTGGACCATGGATTCTACACATTCTACATCCATTTCTAATACCCCCGGCTCCCGCTCGCCTTGAGACGCCATCTTGCTTCTCGTGAAGGGTTAATTTCGCTCGCTCGTAATTTGGAGGGAATCGGGGGTCGCTTCTCTCACCCCTGGACCGATTCCCGTGAATTTAGCTGGAGACAGGAGAGCCCGTTTTCCTGTTCTCCGATACCAGTGCCGCGAGGAGGGCGATGGATTTGTATCCCACTCCTGACACCAGTGTTACAGATTCGCGCCCGCCGGCATGCGGACGGCCACGTAACTCGAATCGCGGCACGTCGCCCACCGGACGGACAATCCAGTCGTGACCCTCTCGGACTAACGCCGGGAACCAGTCACGGGTGGACCTTTCGGTCTCACCGCGATCGAGCCAATCAGCCCCCGCGTGGGATAGGGTTGCTCGCCAAATTCGACCTACCTAAGTACCCACACGGAGGGTAGACCGGGCGATCGCACCTCGCCGCAGGTCGACTTCGGACACGGGCCACTTAAGCGACCCGTTCCGTACTATCGGGATAACCGAGCGGTGTTATCGTCGGCCTCGACGGTTCGATTAATTATCGGGCGTATTCAGCCCACTACCAACCCTTTACGTGAAGCAAGATGAGGATTCAATGAGAGAAATGACGAAGCGAAGCGGGAAAGCAGTTCAACACAAAGCACATTTATTCGCGATGAACGGAAAGCGCACATATACAATTCCACCAAAAGCACATAGAAAAGGAAAAGAAACACAATGCAATTTTACACAAAAAGCAAATGCGACAACGCAGATCTAATACCGATTACGCGAGCACACGGCAACACTTATACAATTTTACTTCACAGACGGCGCCGACAACACACATTCCCAAAAACAAAAGAAAAGAGAACCCTCAAGGATGAGGCGGGCCTGAGGCCGAGACCGGGTCGGGCCTACCCGTCTGGTGATGAGACGCGGAGCGGCGATGGTGCCTCAACTCCGCGGGCCTCGCGGACAGTGTCTGGTAGGGGGTGGGAAAGGGGCCCCCTTGGTCGCACTATCTCAGCGCGGGGGGAAACAGGAGGGGGTTGCTGATGCTCGGGGTAGGGAGGATTTCTACTCTGCCTCGAGTCCCGCGACGAGCGTCTCCACCGCGGCCAGGTCGCGCCGTCGGCCTCCCTGATGTGCATCTCCCTGCACGACGCGAGCACCCCCTCGTCTGCCCTCGCCGCCTCTCCACAGCTCCGTCCCCTTCGCTCCGACTCCAACGCACACGACGACGACCAACTCCTTCTTGCTTCTTCTTCCCAACTCCACCGCCCGCGAAGTCTTAACTCCCCTGACTTGACGAACGCGGTCGCTTATATAAACCCCGTGGCTTCGCTCTCTCATCTTTGAGCCCCTGCCTTCGACCTTTCACCTCGCTCCCCATTGGCCCGAGAAAAAGTGGGCGTGAATGCTTTTTGATCCATAAATTTGCATATAGCGATCGCCCTCCAACGCCCTGGAGGCGGGGCCAAATCGCCCCTCGCTCACCGATTGGACGGAACAAAAGTGGGCGTGTGTCGTTTTTGATCCGTTTTTGAAGTGGAAAATCCGTGGTTTTGTACACGCTGTTCGGCGCGCGCCCTGCACGAGTCCAACACCGGTACCCACAAGCGGCGCAAGAACGGTGGCGATGCGACGGTTGCGAGGTGTGACGTGAAGCGGCGCCGCGGTGGGTGGTTGATGTTGTGGTTGGTGGTGGTAACAATGGCGGTTGGTCCAAAATAAAGATCGTAAAAGAAAAACGGCTATCCTGAAGAGTCGCAGCACGCATAAATGACATGTATTCCCACTAGACAACGGGTTTGGGCCTAACTACACATATACTTACCGAGATATCTCACCTAAGGGACCTGAATGGTGGTTTGCGAATTTGGTAACCACAACAATATTTTAGTTTCCATGCGCGGCGACCCATCGCCGCCTACCGGCTTGTTTGTGATTATTCTTATTCTGATTTTGGGCCTTTTTTGTTTTTCTCAATGATGTCCTTTAAACAAGTGTTTTCTTGGCAACAACTTGTCCGATTGACACGAAATTTTAAACATAGGTGCAACGACTCGTGCATAAAGTTTTTTTAATTGCTATTATGACGTCATAGGTGTTGTGGCAGCCATGTTGGAAAAACCAAAAAACTTCAGACGTCATCTTCTCAAGAATCACGAGCTGGAGAAAATTGAAACGTGGCTCGTTGTCAAGATCTCCACAAGGGCTATATAAGTTGTGTTAACCGTGATGTCATCGGTGAAGTGGTATCCTGGCGAAAATTTGACATGTAGAACGCTGCATTCCATCTGAGGTTCATCTCAGGGAAAGAGGTGAATTCAAAAAAAATTATGTCATACGTCGCGTGGTTTGGCAGCCATTTTTTTGGGGGGGGGGTAAAGGAAAAAATCTTTCTGTAGAACCGCTTTCGAGATCGAAGTGAAACTGCACACAAATGGTCGACGAGCCATGCTGAATAAAGTTTGATAACGATGACCTCATGGGTCACATGGTCTGGCAGCCATCTTGTATTTACCCTAAAACCTTCAAAAATCTTCTCCAGAACGTCTGAACAGATTGAGGAGAAAATTCAGACATGTTCCTCATGACTTGGGGATACTAGGGTCATAAGGAATAATTGATAGGTCACGTGGTTCAGTGGCCATATTGGATTGAAAAAAAAGAAGACGGTTTCACACACGTGATCCTCTCCCGAATCATGGGTGGAATGCAAATTTTCAATGTCATCGGTCATGTGTGGCAGCCATGTTTAGTTGAAAAACGAAACTTCAAACCCGTTTTCTCCGCAATGGCCTAGCACATCAATATGAATCGCATCACATTACATGGAGCAAGGTGAGTGGATCATAACTGCAAAGTTTGAAGTCTACAGCTAAAGCGGTTTCCCAACTATATTTATTTATTTATTTATTTTCCATTAAACCAATGTGCCTACCAAACCACGTGACCAGTGATGTCATTGTCGAATAAAATATATGCAGCAAAGGTCATGGATCATACTTGCAAAGTCCAGTATTGATTGGTTTTTCGGTTTCAGAGAAATAATTATTTTATCATTCCCAAGAAATCATATCTTATGTACTGCACAGAGCTGTTCATGTCTGTGTGTGCGTTTGTCATAAGTACCGCCCATTCTGCAGGCCACGCCTTCTCTCGTCTTGGCAAACGTCACAAGCACCGCCTTTTAGCTCGGCCACGCCCGGCCAGGTGGATGGTACCCGGCCATAACTGCTCGCAGTTATAAAGCAGAGCGCCTCCAGTTATTTTTGCAGCGCTGCGACATCGCGCTGTTATATAATTGGCTATTCTGTCCTGTGTCTTCTGTGACACTTATTGTTGGGTGTATCGTGGGCGGAGATTGCCGGGTGGATTGTGGGCGGAGATTGCCGGGTGGATTGTGGGCAGAGATTGCCGGGTGGATTGTGGGCGGAGATTGTGGGTGGAGATTGCCAGGTGTATCGTGGGCGGAGATTGCTGGGTGGATTGTGGGCGGAGATTGCCGGGTGGATTGTGGGCGGAGATTGCCGGGTGGATTGTGGGTGGAGATTGCCAGGTGTATCGTGGGCGGAGATTGCTGGGTGGATTGTGGGCGGAAATTGCCGGGTGGATTGTGGGCGGAGATTTCCGGGTGGATTGTGGGCGGAGATTGCCAGGTTTATCGTGGGCAGAGATTGCTGGGTGGATTGTGGGCGGAGATTGCCGGGTGGATTGTGGGCGAGATTGTGGGTGGAGATTGCCAGGTGTATCGTGGGCGGAGATTGCTGGGTGGATTGTGGGCGGAAATTGCCGGGTGGATTGTGGGCGGAGATTTCCGGGTGGATTGTGGGCGGAGATTGCCAGGTGTATCGTGGGCAGAGATTGCCGGGTGGATTGTGGGCGGAAATTGCCGGGTGGATCGTGGGCGGAGATTGCCGGGTGGATTGTGGGCGGAGATTGCCGGGTGGATTGTGGGCGGAGATTGCCGGGTGGATTGTGGGCGGAAATTGCCGGGTGGATTGTGGGCGGAAATTGCCAGGTGGATTGTGGGCAGAGATTGCCGGGTGGATTGTGGGCGGAGATTGCCGGGTGGATTGTGGGCGGAGATTTCCGGGTGGATGGTGGGCGGAGATTGCCAGGTGTATCGTGGGCAGAGATTGCCGGGTGGATTGTGGGCGGAAATTGCCGGGTGGATCGTGGGCGGAGATTGCCGGGTGGATCGTGGGCGGAGATTGCCGGGTGGATTGTGGGCGGAGATTGCCGGGTGGATTGTGGGCGGAGATTGCCGGGTGGATTGTGGGCGGAAATTGCCAGGTGGATTGTGGGCGGAGATTGCCGGGTGGATCGTGGGCGGAGATTGCCGGGTGGATTGTGGGCGGAGATTGCCGGGTGGATTGTGGGCGGAAATTGCCGGGTGGATTGTGGGCGGAAATTGCCAGGTGGATTGTGGGCAGATTGCCGGGTGGATTGTAGGCGGAGATTTCCAGGTGGATTGTGGGCGGAGATTTCCGGGTGGATTGTGGGCGGAGATTTCCGGGTGGATTGTGGGCGGAGATTTCCGGGTGGATTGTGGGCGGAGATTTCCGGGTGGATTGTGGGCGGAGATTGCCAGGTGTATTGTGGGCGGAGATTGCCAGGTGAATTGTGGGCGGAGATTGCCGGGTGGATTGTGGACGGAGATTGTCGGGTGGATTGTGGGCGGAGATTGCCGGGTGGATTGTGGGCGGAGATTTCCGGGTGGATTGTGGGCGGAGATTTCCGGGTGGATTGTGGGCGGAGATTGCCAGGTGAATTGTGGGCGGGGTTAATGCGGAAGAGCGACGTTTTTTGTGCTGAATCGTTTTCTGTGTGACGCTGGAAGTTGATTTTCTGAGCAGGAAGTGATAATCTTCCTGTTCCGTTAGTTGTTGACGCGCAGCGTTGTAACTCTCGTTACAGCACGGCGACATCGCGCTGTTATATAATTGGCTATTCTGTCCTGTGTCTTCTGTCTCATCTTCTGTCACACTTATGGCCGCGTACGTCCCTTTGATCTGAGGGCTATAAATAGAAATTTGTCCAATGTCGCAACTCTTCCCATCATGCATGCTAATTCACCGTGTCTACATTTAAATTTTATAACTGCAAAATTGTTTTGCCATCATTCTTAACCTTGACTTTTACTGCCCCCAGTCGCGCGATATCGAAGTATTCGCTTCTTGTTTATTTTATTTTTATTTCCTCGTGTGTTTTCAATGCTCTTTTCTCTGAACAAAGATGCATGAAAACTGCCTGAACCTGAATCCGAGCTGACCGACTCTAAAGTATTTGATGGTTTTGTGTAATGATTGTTTTGTTCCAATTGTACAACAAAACACACTTCCCTATACCCTGGGATATGTTTATTGAGCTACCGTAGATTGTTGTGGATATACTGATGACATTAACATACCTGATTTAATTTTTTTTTTATTTTTTTTTGCATGTTTGTTTTTGTTTGTAGAACTGAACACTGGTACCCTGGAGACCATGGCAAATGGCATGGAGGAGACTTTCAGCCTTCGCAACACCAAAATAATGCCGGACTTGCTGCAGGAACTATGTGAGCTGCGACTAACCGGGTCTTTCTGCGATGTGGTCGTGGAGGTGCAGAGCCGTCGATACCTGGCACACAAGGCTGTGCTGAGCAGCACTTGCCGTTATTTCCGTTCGATGCTCTTTTCTGTGCCTTGCAGTAGTTTGGGCCCGCTCGTCGTCGACTTCCTAAGTGTACCGGCATTCGAGCGAGTGCTCGACTTCTTGTATCGTGGAGAAGCCCAGGCCGGCCGGCGTGACGTGCGTGAGCTCCACCAGGCAGCACGTAGCCTCGGACTGGATGCGCTTGAGCAGGCATGCTTTCCCTTGTTGGAACTGGTCGCTGGTGATGAAGTTGAAGAAGGGCCAACCACAACCTCACCCTATGACCCTGAGACCTCAGAACACAGCCTTTCAGAGATAGCACAACTCGTAAGGCGTGGGAAGATGGTTGCAGGAACTGCTGTACAGACGGAAGGGGCTTCTCCGGATGATGACCACGGTGGTGAGGTAACTGCATGCCACATAGAGGCCGAGGCTGTAGGTCAGGGTGAATGTGATAACAGTTCTCCTCATACCGGTTGTCAGTTCTCTGGCAGCTCCCGACGTGTTGAAGAAAGTTGCTACAATGGTGCAGGTGATGTATGCCAGCTGGAGACGCACGACGCAAGTATGAAAGTTGCGACTGTGAAAACGGAGCAAGAAGATGATTACACCTGCAGGTTTAGCGCAAGTGCTACTGTTACTAATTCTGCCAGTGCTGGTGCTACTACTGGCCAAAATGCCACCTTCACATCGACCGATCCTGGGTACAATGTAATCGGAGCTGAGGGAAAGTACATGGCTGGTGGGGGCTACAACAGGATGGCAACGGAGCTTGCCTCGAGTGTAGCACCTTGTGTGGAGTCTGGCACAACAGGATCTTTTGTACATTGCCAGGTGTGCGGTGAGCCTCTCGTGGAGACCGAGTCTTCGCTGCGTGAGCATGCCGTGCAGCACGTGAATCGCGAGACTTTGGAGTGCCGTGTTTGTGGTCGCAAGTTCAGCCTTTTCAACCGTGCCGTGGAGCACGTGCTGTCACACGCTGGGGTTAACATCGTGTCGTGTGCCGATTGCGGTAAAAAGCTGCTGTCACACACCCGTCTCAATCTGCACCTCAAGAGCTGCAAAATGCGGCGTGCCTCGCTGGCATCAGCACCACCATGGGCCGTGACTGCGGTGGGAAACGTGGCGGCGGGCTGCATGCCGTGCCAAGTGTGCGGCGCCGCTGTCGTCAAGAAGATGTCCTTGGTGCGCAAACATGCTAGAATGCATGTCGACATGAACAAGCTCACCTGTGAGGTTTGTGGATTGCACACGAGTTCGAGTGGGAATTTGGTGAAACACACACTGCTACACATCGGCGTTTTCTTGTTTGAATGTGACATCTGTGGAAAGGGCTTTCCTTTTCAAAGTCTCCTGCAGCAGCACCAGAAGCGCCGTTGTGTAATGCCTGAAGCCGGGCAAGCTATAACGGACGCATCGTACGTTGCCGACTGCTCGGACCCTGCTGACCCCGCAGGGGTCTTTGACTTGCCCACTGCGGAATTCCTGCCTCCACCAGCAGTCGACGACGGTGGGCAAGATGAAAGCTTTGCGACGCAACCTTCCTACGGCATTGCCACCTAATATTCCCTTTGGACATGCCTACTATGTTCTCACGACAGGTTGGCTTGCTACAAAGCTTTCCGAAGTTAGGCCTGAATACCAAATGCATTTTTGGTGAAACTGTCGTGAAATTCGTACTTTGGTAGCTCATTGTGCGTGTTTGGGTTTGTGTGTGTTTGTGTGTCATTTTCTCTCAAAAATGGTGACAGCTTTTGAGAAATACAAACTGGATGTACAAGCTTTATGGGGAGAAGTTTTGATTTTTAAAAATGTAAAATTATTGTTTGTGTTTATTTTTTCTTTTCAAGCTAAGCTTGATCTTTTACTTTCAAACATTAAAGTATAAAGACATGTGCAACACTGGATTTCCTCTTTTTATCTGCGGGAAGTGCGGTTGCATACACTACCTTGGCCGAAGATATAGACTGCCTACAATACGAGAACTTACGGACTGTTTTGGAAAAATGACCCTTGAACTGCCTTGCCGTTCATTTTCCTCCTGATGAACTGAACATTTCCGAAACCCTTTTTGGAACGTCTCCGCTTCGCTTTCTCTGACAAATGTATAATTGCATTCTCACTATCTTCTGTCATTTGTTCAAGCTTCACGTTTGATACAAGTTCCTTTCCAAGGAACTTCAACGCAAGAGGAGGCCATCAGGTCCATCAAAACCTGTGCAATGTTTCCCAACCTATGGTTGTCTATTCGTGCTCTATCATTTAAAAAAAATGCTGAGCGTCAAGCGAGGAAGCGCACGTACCATTTCAAAAGTGTTTGGTATGACTCGGCCGGGGTTTGAACCACCGACCTCCTGATTCGGAGGGGAGCAGACCCTCTAACCATCACACTGCCGAGTCTGGTGCAAAGCTTTCCATCGTTGATGAATAACATGAATCTTGTAAGAAACAAAACCCATTGTATCGACGAATGGACAAACCCGTCATATTCCTCTTGCTCTCCAACGTAACGCATTGTTCAAGCATTTCGAGCAAGTTTTGCTTATCATGCATTTGTAGTTGTACTGTACATGTTTATTTGCTCAAGTAGTTTATGACAATAGTTTTAAGATTTAACAAATATGATTTGGTTGTTACTTGCATTCAGTCGCATGGGCTGGCCACACATCAAGTTGCGACGTCTCCATCCACTATTCTTAAGGAAGATCGGTGGGGCCATTCATGCAAGATTACCTGAATGGTCTGTGCACGGTGCAGGTCAATGTTTGTTATTGTCGGCTTTTAGCATTAATTCTGCTGTGCATTCTTATTGCTAGCCACTGTACTTGCATAATAAAATAAACCACAGCTTGATGAACTCTTTCATGCAATGCAGTTGGAGTGCAGAAGTTGGGTTGGTGTTGCGTGTATCAAAATATTTTGAAACAGCTGCAATGATGCCGGGATGCTCGACTTGGCTCGTGTTGGTGCATTTTGTTTTCATACATTGGCATTGTTTTAAAATCTGTCTCCTAAATGACTGCATTTGTGGTGATACTACTGTAAATATATCTTTATTAATCTTCTCGCCCTTGATGATGCTGGACATATTCACCATTGTGTGATTTAAAATTTTTTTTTATTTTACTGTGTGTGTGTGTGTGTATACAGGGGGCTGCAAAAGTAGGTATACAATAATCAAAAACAAAACGTGCGCACAAAACGTATTTTATTGATTATACAAGCATATCAATAATAAACATATTATTCCCTCAAATGTTCAAACTGATTGCCCCCGGCATTCACACACTCCACGAGTCGAGTGTGGACACCCATATGGACTGGTATAATCCTTACTGAATCCCTACTTTTGCAGCCCCATATATATATATATATATATATATATATATATATATATATATATATATATATATATATATATATATATATATATATATATATATATATATATACATATACATATACATATACATATACATATACATATACATATACATATACATATACATATACATATACATATACATATACATATACATATACATATACATATACATATACATATACATATACATACATATGTATATATATTAGACGACCCGTGAACCCGTTGGGTTCCCGTTGTGACAGCGGTTGATGAAAAAAAAAAAAAAAAATCATTTCAAGAAAAAAATAGCTCCAGTAAACGATACCGCTGAGGTTGTTTGCATTGATCAAATACTCCAGAAGAGTACTTCACTGAATCGGGAATTTATTTTTCAATAATTATTTTCTTTGCCTGATTTGAACGAAACTTGATACTGCACACCGCAGGAGAATGGTGAGGTGGGCCGAAAATTTTGCGCTATCATGTACCGTTTTGGCTGTATTTCGGGAACACGTATACATACAAACATAAATATATACAAGATGAGAGTTTTATTAATATATATATATATATATATATATATATATATATATATATATATATATATATATATATATATATATATATATATATTGAGCAGCATACAAGTACGTTGACATTATTTTAATCGAACTTCTAATTGTCTGTTCTCTCATAACATTTATCAACAAAGCTGTTCAAAGTTGTAAATTTGTATGGTACAAGCTGTTTGGCACAAATTAGTGGAATATATCCCCTTTACTTTTACATTGTTACACCATGAATCTATTTGAAGCTTAACCTACCCAGGCATTGATTAACTGTTTATAACCCGTAACTCGATATGCATACTCTGTCTCGATTATATGATGACGAGGTAGTTGGTAATTTGATTTAATTGGCATTTTTATCGGTCAGTTATACTCATCAAATTCTTTTTAAATGTATTGCTTTTTATAAACAGGTAATAAAGAATTTTTTTTAAAAATTAAAAGGGAAGTAGAGATGTTACTCCATAAACTATGAAAATATGTTTGGAATGGTCACAAGAAATGATCATGTGAAACCATCTCAACATCTTTCTTTGAATAATGCCTGACCCTACACAAGACACTAAGTGTGTGTGTGTGTGTGTGTGTGTGTGTGTGTGTGTGTGTGTGTGTGTGTGTGTGTGTGTGTGTGTGTGTGTGTGTGTGTGTGTGTGTGTGAGAGAGGGATGGTTTTACATAATTTATTGTGACCATCCCGACCTTGCTCGCATCCTTTTTCATTTTTAAAAATGTTTTTTTTTTTTTTTTCTTTACCTTTTTTTTTTTTTTTTTTAGGAATGTGTTTACATGCTGGAGAATTTCATGGTTATTGTATGTAATTTTTTTTTTCTCAGGATTTGTGGTGCATTGAACACGAGCAACCCCCCCACCCCCCTTTCAGGGGGAATTTTAAGTGGAGTACAATCTTTTCCAAAATTGAGTGACTAAATTGATGTAACGGTGATTTCTGGTTCCAAAGTGTTTTGCCAAGAGTATGTGATGAGAGCGCCTTCATTAACTACTAGGAAATACAATGTGTCGCATCGCTGATGGGAATGATAAGTGGGGAGGGAGGGGGAGGATAGGTGTGAGGGGGTGGATGGATAGGGGTGGGAGAGACAAAAACAGAGAGCGATAGGGGTGGGAGAGAGACAGAGGAAGGGGGGGTAGGGGTGAGAGAGAGAGAGAGGATATATATATATATATATATATATATATATATATATATATATATATATATATATATATATATATATATATATATATATATATATATATATATATATATATATATATATATATATATATATATATATATATATATATATATATATATATATATATATATATATATATATATATATATATATATATATATATATATATATATATATATATATATATATATATATCATTACACACACACAACACGGCGGATTTTGTTGAAGAAGAAGACGTTTTGGTAGCAAATATACATACATACACAACCATATTTTTTTGCTCCATTATAAGATTGATCATGTCTAATGTTCTGTGCATCACTATTTTTAGCTCACCTGAACTTCAGTCAGGTGTGATGCGATTGAGCAGTAGCCGTCGGTGAGTGAGTGAGTCGGTCAGTCTGTCAATACTTCAATCTTTATTTCTTGAACCAAACACCTGATTTTGAAGAAACTTGGCCATGTGCTTCATATGACACCTCATGAAGGTGGTATTGACCACATCAAAATCTGCGCTCACTCAGGGAGTCTGGGAGGGGGGGGGGGAAGGGAGGTTGACACCACTCCTCCCACATAGGTATTTGCGTTCTTCTCCGAAACTACACACACAATTTCAATGAAACTTGACCACAACCTTCATCACCTCTGATCACCCAAAATTTGTTCACGACATGAAAAAAAAATATCAGTGTCTGAGGTGGTCTGCGCGGGGTTTGAGTGGCTGTTGCTTTTGATCCAGGTGAGCTTCTGGACTCACGGTCCTATTTTTCTTTCAGAATGAACTTCCAATTTCCCTCACTATCCTTTATTGTGACCACCTTCATCACGGCGATTCGTCCATCCTAGCTCAGTCATTTACTTCTTCCATAACCCTTTAGGAGGTAGCGTGCAGAAATTGTGGAAAGCTCATTTCCACTTCCATAAGTTAGTTGCATTGTGACTTGGAGTTCATTTGCAGGAGGAATTATTGGCATTCAGGTGGCTTGGTGCAGAAAGTAATTCTCCTGCGATCATTTCTCCAAATTGGAGCACTTTCCTCCAAATGCCAGTTGGGTCTTTGCTGTTATCATTTTTGTGTATACAAAATCTCGGCTGTGGAAGAGCAGCTGATGACAGGACCCAGGCAATCTATGGGCATTGGGCACCAGGTGGATCCAACAAGAAGATCACCAAACAAGAAAAGAAAGGAGGGGAGGAAACTAACCTGAAAGTACAGAGTGGGGGTAGAAAAGAGTGTGGGGCAGGATTATTATTATATATTTATTTTTATCGACAATTTTGAGCCTGGTGAAAGACTGAGTTGATGGGATAAAAGGGTAATTTATTGAGAGTTGGGTGGTGAGCCACAGTTGGACACACACAAGGCAATGAATGAACAGGAAAAGAGGAGAGGAGGAAACCTGAAAAGTAAGAGGGTTGGGTGAGGTATGGTTTATGTGGGATGACATGAGATGGTGGTGTACCACTTGCTTGAAGCCCTGGAGGGAAGAGTGCAATTGAACTGTCTGTGGGAGGCATTTTCAAAAACGAGAGAGAAGAGTAAACCTGGATTTTGGGAGTTTAAGCAGGAGGGAGTTACTGGAAGAACGCCTGCATCTTGTAGGAGCTGTGGACGGTCGAAGGGATCTAGACTGAAGGGTTAAATTTTTAACGGGCCTTCCTATAGGTTGTAGGATTCCATGAATAACCTTTAATTTAACACCAGTACATCATTTATTTCTGTCTATGATTATAATGTGTATCATACTCTTTACAGAGCGTCAGTGCTGTCATAACAGTTCCAGGACAAGGCTTACGCTGGGTGGTTTGTCATTGCCTTCCGAGCAGTCGATCAGGGCCGAAATTTGAAATTTGTTCAGGGTGCTGGTCATGGTGCGATTTGTCATTGGGGTGGGTGGTGACGACATTTCCCTGCTCTGCTTTTTTGTTATTTATTTTAAAATCCCAGACACTGCACTTTTAATTCCTATTCCCCAGTGGGGGGAATCTATTTAAAAAAATATTTTGTATTCATGGTGATTGAATTTTTAACGTCGGCTATTTAAAAATGATAAATGTACACCGCATCCTTTTTGAGCGAACTCATTTTAAAAATCTTGGTGAACCACACTAACAGTGTAAGATCAGCTGGACATCGTCATGACCTGATGAAACCAGAAGGGCATTCGGTAGAGCGTATACCTCCACAACGTAATCCTTGATCCACGAGAACACATCGGGCCAAATACATTTTTGAAATATGCTATATTATCGTTTTTAGTCCCGTCTCTCATTGGTGAAGAACCACTTCAAAATTAAATAATTCCAGTATCCTGATCACACGCCCAACCTGTCCACCACGTTTCATCCAAATCCGTTCTGAACTTTTTGAGATATCGTACACAATCAAACTGCCAAAGGAGTGAAATATAACCTACTTCCCCCATTTGGTGTGGAAGGTAAAAATGCAATGGAGTTTGGTTTCGCTGGATCCGGATCATGAAGTTCGGCTGGATAAAATGAATCGCATTGGATGCCAGTTTTCCATTATTGGCATCCAACAAAATTGTATGTGACGTAGTACAGCAAATTACAATGAAAATCGATTACGTCAACGTCCTTATGTTGCTGATTTCAAACCAACATTTAATTATTATTATTTTTTATCCTCCCACTGAAAACTTTACAAACTGCACCATGGTGCGGCGATTTCTCGCCTCCTCATTGTGAAGGGCATGGTGGGATCGTTAACATCCACCAACTAATGCTGCGGACAGGATGCCCAGTTTAACGTGTCTATCGGAGGGATGGCACACACACTGATGATTCACCCTGTCTGTGAGACACTAAGATGGCAGTTTATAGCTGGGTCAGGATTCAAACCCAGAATGGACAGCTTAGAGGAGATTGTGCATACTTCGGCTCTCCTATGTACGTATCTGACTTTATTGCATCTTTGAACCCTGCAAGACAGCTAGGGTGCAGCATCAGGAATGTTCTGCTTGTTCCCCACACCAAGATGAACCTTTGGTGATTGAACATTCTTTAGTAATGTTTGTAACTGTGGAACTCTGCTTTTTAAAATGTGGACTGCCATATGGATACCGTTTTTAAATTTGTGAAGTCTTATTTTTCTTCCAGTTGCATTGTCATAACCTTCATCTTTGTTTGTGTCATTGATTCCCTCCTCAACATGCTTTACCACAAACTCGGCAACAGCCTGTCTGGGGACTTGTATGTTGGGTCAAGCAATCGTGTGGGTGAACAGCACTTGCTTATCTTCTCCATGCTCTAATAGTGGGAGTACCTGTCTTCTCCAATATTCCCCCAAGGCCATCCCAACGCGTTCAGAAAGGGGCAGCTGGGCCAATCACACGTGAAGGCAAGAAGACGGGAACAGGTACCTTATATTTAAACCTCACGCGAGGTCGAGACCGTTTATTCCTGCTGCATGAAACATCCTGCAACCCATGCCTGCAGAAAACTGATTTATTTTTTGCAACTCGGTCCCCATTTTCCATCCAATCATCATGTAACTGTTACCATTGCACACATTTCTTATTCAGTGAACTCAGTTGTGATATGATTTGAAAGCCATCAAATATAAGTTGATGAGTCTTTGCTTGGTGTTGGGAGAGGATGTGCACAGAGCACACTTCACAAGGACAAACAAATATACACTTGGCACGAGAGATGATTCGAGAACAAATTGTCCAAACCCAAACCAAAAAACCGGGAAAAGACAGGAATCCCGAATCAAATTCCAGCAATTTCCTGGGAAGAAACACGAAGATTTTTGAAGATTTTTTTCTCTGCTCAAGCTCGTGAAAATGAGGCTTGCACCATCTCTAATGTCTATCACTACTCTCTACATCTCTAATCTGTCAGCAGTGTGGCACAATCGACGACATCAAAGATAAGGAGCACAAAAAAATTCTCCTGAACTTTGTGTTGACCGGAATTTTAAGTGGAGTCCTTTTTCATCCAATTCACACAAGCGCTTTGGTTGACATTCCACAACATGGTCAAGGATCGTTATGGATGCCTATTATAAATTTAAAATAAAATGATTTGGATCAGACAAAAAACAAAAACCCACAGATATGGCACATGAAAACAGACAAATATGGAAGTGAAAATGCGAGCTTGTAAAACAGAGAATCAACAAGTCGGGGTACATTCAAAGTACACCACCCCCTCGCCACATAAATAAATAACAAATCCTCCAGCATGCCACATTGCGGGGGTACCTTTGGCGCCTGGTGATGCCACCATGCAGCACATGGATATGATGTAATTGGGAGGGAGTGGTGTTCAATAATTGATTAATTCAGTGTGCAATTAAAATAAATAATAAGAGTAAAAGAAACTTATTTTCTTCGTCAATTGGCTATTCACAGATCTAAACCACCACTGATGTTTCATCCAATTGTTTAATTTTTTTTAAATGAAGGAATCAATCGAAAAATTAAATAATGAATTGATTAATCAAATTAAAAATACCCTTTGTAGCCAAAGCACTTATTTACTATTGTGCCCAAATTTCAGCTTCTTAGCTCAGGATGACTGAGATATTGCATGGACAAACAAACAAGAAAGACTTCATGCAGAGCACGATATTTGCGAAATCCATTAAACAAATTTGAACTTGAAAAAGCTCAAATGAGCTGAGATCCTCGTCCTCTTAACGATGACGTCATAAAAACGAATATGACGTCATTGTGATGTATCAGGTTTGCGATAAATTATCTGTGCTAATGCCCGGCTTGATTCCCTCAAACAAAATTCAAACAGCCTGCCTCGTTTCGGAGATAATGGTATAGGCGATTTCCATTAGCGGCGATATTATGACGTCAACTTTTTTTCTCTGAAGAATTTCCAAAACCGGAGATGGTTACTGCCTGCGCGTGGGCTTTCTGCATACACATGGCAAATTTCACGAAGATCCGATGAAAACTCTGGGTTGTGAAACAAAAAATGTCAAAAAAATAGGAATGACGTCATAAAAAATTGTTATGACGTCATAGTGATGTATCATATGTGCGGTAATTCATTTCTGCTAATGACCTGTTCGATTCCCGCAAAGAGAATTCAAAAAGCTTGCCTAGTTTCGGAGATAATTTTTTAGGCGATTTCCATTGGCGGAGATATTTTGACGTCATAACTTTTTTTCTTGGAGGAATTTTCAAAATCGGAGATTGTTGCTGTCTGCGCAGGGTAATTTTACATATATACGCCAAGTTTGAGGAAGTTTCGATGAAAACTGTAGGCTGTGAAACGAAAAAGTCCACAAGAAGAAGATGAAGAACAACAATGTGAGTAAGACTTGGAGATCCTCCACGATGATCCAAAAATAATTGCTGGTTGAATTCAATGACCAAATATGCAAATCCTCTTCAAATTTCAAGTCAATCCGATGAAAATTGACAATTTTAGAAATTCGGCCAATGTTGACCTTTTGGCCTCTGTTGACCTTTTAGCCGATCCATCCATTGTGACCATACTGTGTGCAGAGTGTTGGTGCTGCCTGATCAGTCTTGGCTATTGGACACAATCCTGGACGGGTCGCCACTCCGACACAGGATACCAGCAAGCCGGCACTCATTTTGCCGACCTCGGAAGGATGACAGGTAGAGTCAACCCCACCTGGTATTAATTCAACAGCCGAGAAGGATCCAAAGCCCACCACCCGAACCATGAAGCCAACACCAGACGTTTTAGGCGATATTGACCTCAAAAACAATTGGTGGATGAATTCAATGATCAAATCTGCAAGTCTTCTTCAAATTTCACGTCATTTTGGATGAAAACTGAGGATTTTAGGAATTTGACAAATTTGTTGACCTTTGACCTATGTTGACCTTTTTAACCTCAAAAACAATAGGCCTCTCTTTTTATGACGAACTCTAGCGTGTGGTGAAGTTTTGCGAAGATCGGTTTAAAATTGTGACCTGGAGTGGAGGGACGGGACTGGACGGGACCAACACCAACCAATAGACTGGGAAACTATTCCAAACGGAACAGCACTCGGAAGTGCATACACCTCCTCCAGGAGGAACAGTTTACATTTTGTATCTCTCTGATCGGTCGGATCTCAATCCGGATCTTCACCAGAATCGAATCTGCTTGTTCTCTTCCCGAACCAACTCACCCACCTCGTTTTGTCATAACCCGTCCATAGTTTTTTGAGATATTGTGCAATGTACATCGTTTTTGGTCCCTCTCTCTCTCAATGGTGAAGAATTACTCAAAAATGTAATGAATCTCGTATCAGGATTCGGATCTTCAACCAAAATGAAGCGTCATCAGCAAAAAAAAAAAAAAATTCACAACGATTGCTTGAAAACTGGAGCCAAAAAGAATCGATCGGTCGGTCGGTCGGTCGGTCGGTCGGACATGAATTGACTGTTGTTGATCGCCGGAAGCCTTGCGAGTTGTTGTTTAATGGTCACAGGGTTAAGCGATTTTTAATGTAGGATATTTATATATTTACACAACAGTGATATGTATGTGCGTGTAAAACACGTATAACAGTATTAAAACCCGTGGGCCTGCGTGATGTAAGTAAATAAATACAGTGCAGGCCGAGAGAACGTCTTGGCGCACATCGATGACGTCATGAATGCGTGGTGATGACGTCATGACGCACAGAATGGCGGCGAACATCGTGAAATGGGATTACGTGCCCTGCGAAGGAAAGCAATCCGCTGCCGTGGGTGAGGATGTTGTTACGTCGCGGGAAAAACGTCTCTTGTGCCTCTCTTGATTCGTCACTATCTGTTTTGTAGCAATGGAGTCCGCGGTGTCGCCTTGTAGACTTGGTCAGCGGGAGAAGTATGGAGGGGCCAATGTGGGGTCAGACGAGGGGCAAGAGGTTTCAGCGACGGCTCGTCCTCTTCTGTCGCTTCAATGTAACAGCGACGCGTGTTGAGGGGCCCGGAGGGGTTGCAGTCATCTGTACTGTCGAATGATGTCATGGTAGATGTGGGCCCTTTGAAGTAGAGACGTCTGCAAAAGACCTTTCATACACATTCTTTCATACACATTCATTCATACATCATTCATACATCATTCATTCATACATTCATTCATTTTATAGTCAGTGGTTGCTGGTTTCTATCATTACTAGGAGTTCCTGCCGACGAGTGTGGGTGCCCATCTTTTCCGCCAGTATGTGCATGTACCCCCCCTTCCCCACCTGTGGGTGTGTGTGCTCCCCTCTCTCCAGTAGGTGCATGTACCCCCCCCTTCCCCACTGGTTGGTGTGTGTGCTCCTCTCTCTCAAGTATGTGCATGTACCCCCCCTTCCCCACCTGTGGGTGTGTGTGTGCTCCTCTCTCTCCAGTATGTGCATGTACCCCCCCTTCCCCACCTGTGGGTGTGTGTGCTCCTCTCTCTCCAGTATGTGCATGTACCCCCCCTTCCCCACCTGTGGGTGTGTGTGCTCCCCTCTCTCCAGTAGGTGCATGTACCCCCCCTTCCCCACCAGTGTGTGTGCTCCCCTCTCTCCAGTAGGTGCATGTACCCCCCCTTCCCCACCTGTGGGTGTGTGTGCTCCTCTCTCTCCAGTATGTGCATGTACCCCCCCTTCCCCACCTGTGTGTGTGTGTGCTCCCCTCTCTCCAGTAGGTGCATGTACCCCCCCTTCCCCACCAGTGTGTGTGCTCCCCTCTCTCCAGTATGTGCATGTACCCCCCCTTCCCCACCTGTGGGTGTGTGTGCTCCCCTCTCTCCAGTAGGTGCATGTACCCCCCCTTCCCCACCAGTGTGTGTGCTCCCCTCTCTCCAGTAGGTGCATGTACCCCCCCCTTCCCCACTGGTTGGTGTGTGTGCTCCTCTCTCTCCAGTATGTGCATGTACCCCCCTTCCCCACCGGTGGGTGTGTGTGCTCCCCTCTCTCCAGTAGGTTCATGTACCCCCCCCTTCCCCACCTGTGGGTGTGTGTGCTCCCCTCTCTCCAGTAGGTGCATGTACCCCCCCCTTCCCCACCGGTGGGTGTGTGTGCTCCCCTCTCTCCAGTATGTGCATGTACCCCCCCTTCCCCACCTGTGGGTGTGTGTGCTCCCCTCTCTCCAGTATGTGCATGTACCCCCCCTTCCCCACCTGTGGGTGTGTGTGCTCCCCTCTCTCCAGTAGGTGCATGTACCTCCCCCCTTCCCCACCTGTGGGTGTGTGTGCTCCCCTCTCTCCAGTAGGTGCATGTACCCCCCTTCCCCACCAGTGTGTGTGCTCCCCTCTCTCCAGTAGGTGCATGTACCCCCCTTCCCCACCAGTGTGTGTGTGTGTCTGTGTGTGTGTGTGTGTGTGTGTGTGTGTGTGTGTGTGTGTGTGTGTGTGTGTGTGTGTGTGTGTGTGTGTGTGTGTGTGTGTGTGTGTGTGTGTGTGTGTGTGTGTGTGTGTGTGTGCGCGCGCGCTCCCCTCTCTCCAGTGGGTGCATGTACCCACCCTTCCCCACCGGTGGTTGTGTGCTCCCTCTCTCCAGTGGGTGCATGTACCCCCCCCCTCCCCTTTCTCCACCGGTGGTGGTGTGCTCCCCTCTCTCCAGTAGGTGCATGTACCCCCCCTTCCCCACCAGTGTGTGTGTGTGTGCTCCCCTCTCTCCAGTGGGTGCATGTATCCACCCTTCCCCACCGGTGGGTGTGTGTGCTCCCCTCTCTCCAGTATGTGCATGTACCCCCCCTTCCCCACCTGTGGGTGTGTGTGCTCCCCTCTCTCCAGTAGGTGCATGTACCTCCCCCCCTTCCCCACCGGTGGGTGTGTGTGTGCTCCCCTCTCTCCAGTATGTGCATGTACCCCCCCTTCCCCACCGGTGGGTGTGTGCTCCCTCTCTCCAGTGGGTGCATGTACCCCCCCTCCCCTTTCTCCACCGGTGGTGGTCTGCTTCCCTCTCTGCCACTGGGTGTGCGTGTTGCTTCTTGCCAGTAGGTGCATGTACCCCCCCTTCCCCACTGGTGGGTGTGTGCTCCCCTCTCTCTCGTCGATGCATGTACCCCCCCCTTCCCCTCTGGTGGTTGTGTGCTCCCTCTCTCCAGTGGGTGTGCGTGTTGCTTCTCGCCAGTGGGTGCATGTACCCCCTTCCCCACCAGTGGGTGTGTGTGCTCCCTCTCTCCAGTGGGTGCATGTACCCCCTTCCCCACCAGTGGGTGTGTGTGCTCCCCTCTCTGCTGCTGGGTGTGTGTGTGTTGTTTCTCACAAGTGAGTGCATGTCCCCCCCTTCTCCCTGCTGGTGGGTGTGCTCTGCTCCCTCATGATTGCAGGAATGTTTAAATTTTTTCAGGTGCCAGTGATTATTCGCTCCAGTTGATCAAAAGACATTGAGGGTTCTCTTCCGTCAACCAACAACAAACGCCAACAGATTGGTTCTCTTGCTTAACGCTCTCGTTATGGATGGCGCACACGATGATGCCTCGCCCTGTGTGTATAACTTCAGGGTGACAGTTTTATCGCTCAGTCGAGATTCGAACCCACGCTCGAAGGTGAGTGTGCGTAGCCGTGTGCTTGTAAGATATCCTTCCATTCCACCTTGTGGATCTACACGAGGAAGCTGATGGTGATGGAAATCGGATTGATTCCGATGCTTCACCTGTAATGTCGATTTTTCTCGCTTCTTGTCTCAATAGTTATTTGTTTTATTTCCGAAGTCGGCGAAGACTTTGTTTCAGTCGACGAAGACCTCGTCAGATTTTCGTCGTTTGGCTCGACACCAACCATCTGTGGGAGGCCCTTTAAACATGAATGATGTCTGTTGTGTAAGAAGAAGATGCGAATTTGATTTCTTACAAGGCTTGTGTACTCTGACTGTTAAATCATTCAATTACACAAAGGTGCATGCGTCCGTCCGTCCATCCTGCTATCTAACTTGTTGCCTCGTCTGTTCTTCGGCAGTTGATTTCACAAATGGGATGCTAATCCATGGCAGTGAGCTTGGCTTTTCACGTTACCAGCACCGTGAGACGGAGAGTCTGAACAAGAGGAAACGGGTGATGCTGGTGAGTTTGTTTGCACGATACTCGTACAAACCTGCCAAATGTGGCCACAGACCGCTCCACCTCGGGTTGTTTTTGTTATATGATATGCAGGTGTGGAGATTCATGGAAGGGCGTAACGATGGTGGACGAATTGCCAACGGAAAGTGGGGCCCAAGTGAAAACGGGAGAATGAGAATCGACCAGTTTGGCGAATAAATGATCCGTAGATCAGAAACGAGGTCGTTTGTTGTAATCGGGTTCAATATGACTCATCTCCGATACGTCGTACTTTTGTTTTGGCATTTCTTGCCCCTCGAGCTCGAATCGGTGCTTTGTTTCTTCGAACAATCAATCCATCATCCGATCATCCAGGCAGGCATTGAGCCGCAACGGAGCACATCTCTCGTCCTCGCCATTTATTTTGACTTTGTCATTATGAATTGCTAAATGATTTCGGTGAGCACAACTTTTGTTCGTCGTATTTGTAGTGTTATGATATTTGAGATATTCGGCTGCTGTACTTGTATTGTGACGTGAGCAAACATTGTCTCGCTGTATAACCATCAGGCTGGTAGGATAGCCGAGAGGTGTGCACACTCGCCTCTGACTTGCAGTACCTATAGGAAGTGTACACCCCCCTTTCAAAATCCTCACATTTTGTTGCCTTGTAGCCTGGAATTAAATTACATTGGATCAGACTTTTTCCATCTTTATTTACACATCGTAACCCACAACTTCCTTGTGAAAAACAAATTGCACAAATTCTGGAAAATTGATTAAAAATACAGAACTAGAATATCTTGGTTGGATAAGTATCCACGCCCCTCATAGCAATTGTAAATTAACTCGGGTGTGACCAATCGGCTTCAGAATCGCACACCAAGGTAATTGGCCTCCACCTGTGTTGAATTGTAGTGATTCTGATGATTTCAGAATCAAAGTAGAACGGCACTCGGTGGAGCACACACCTCTGCCAGGTGGAACAGTTCACGTTTTGTATCCCACTGATGGGCTGGATCTGAACCAAAATCCAATCCGCTTGTTCTTGTCACCTATTCAACTCGTCCTCCTTGTTTTGTCATCGCTCGTCCACAACTTTTTGTGGTATTTAGTTTTTATATTTTATTTAGTTTTTGTTACTTAGTTTTTGGTGATATTTATTGGTAATGCTGTAATACAGCCACAAATATTTAGTCTTTGGCCCTATCTACCAATTTTAGAACTTAGGCCTGTGTTGACCTTTTGACCTTAAACGTAATTGGTCGTTGAATCCAGCGACCTGACATGAAAAGCCTGTTCAAATTTCAAGTCAATCGGATGAAAATTGAGGATTTGAGAAAATTTGGCCCAAATTGGCCTCTTGGCCTATTTTGTCCGTTTGGCCGATGCTTGCCTCAAAATTAATAGGTGTTTGAATTCAGTGACCTGATATGGGGGTGGGGGGGTGTTGTGGGATGGATGCTTGTCCAACCAAGATATTCTACTTTTGTATGTTTTATTAATTTTCTGAAATTTGTAGAATTTGTTTTTCATTTGTAAGTTTTGTGTGGTTATGATGTTTAAATAAAGTTGGAAAAAAGTCTGATTTAATGTAATTTAATTCCAGGCTACAAGGAAATAAAAGGTGAAAATTTTGAAAGAGGGTGTAGACTTTCAACAGGCACCGTATGTAGTTTGGGTTCAAATCCAGACCCAGCTATAAACGACCATCCTGGTGTCTCGCAGGCCGTCCCTCGGATGGATATTAAACTGGGCGCTCGATCTGCCATCATTAGTTGATTGACGATAAAGATCCCGCAATGACCTTCACAAAGAGTCGGCGAGTTAACGCTAGCATCCCGCACAAATTGTGCTCACTGTGGAATATCCTGCATCGGAGTGGTTACCTGTTCAGGATCATAACCCTGGCTCGGCTCGTCAAGAAACTGCTTCAGCGGAACCATCGCTCTGGATCGAGCATGATGGTGATGTATTCGCTGAGGTTGTGTATGCTCGTACGAGTTGGAGAAGATCAATGATAATTATTAATACTTTGTTTGATCGTTGTGCAATTTTAATTTATTTGGAACGATCGAACGATTGATGTCTCGGCCTCATGTCGGTCCAGTACCAGGTAAATGGCATTTTGTCTGGGACTTGAACTCTGAGTTGTCAAGCGGCCAATACATCATCATTGTCCATTTGCGCTCGTGTATTATTAACTTTTCATTTCACTTGCTAAATGAATCCTATTGTGTAAGTGTTTTAAATGTATTGGAACATGGTGTTGAGGAAGCACAGAATGATGTGACGTTCCAAAGTGATTCCAGCACCAAGGCAGAAAGCACCACAATCGACCCTTTTTGTTAAACATGGCCAGCTCGCGTCGCATCATGTTGTCGGTCACTAGGATTGCAGCAAGTGGTTTGCGTATAATTGCGATCACCTTCCTCCTTATGCGTGCGGTTTCCAAATTGTTTCACCAACCCTTGTATTTCAGGTTGCTGAGGCGAATGGGATTTCCTATGTGGGTCAGAACTTTGGCCCCGACGCTCCCAGTGCATCCAGACTGTGCAGGTAGGCTTGCAATGAGGAAAAATGTATCGGTTGTCGAGTTTATTCTGGGTGCCTGTATTACCTCTGCCACCGAAGGTGGAAGGAGGTTATGTTTTTCACCCGTCTGTTTGTCTGCTTGTTTGTTTGTTTGTCTCTTTGCATGCAGGATATCTCAAAAAGTTGTGGACTGATTCAGATGCAGTTTGGTGTGTGACAAGAAACGATTCACTTTTGGTGAAGATCGGAATCTGGATACGAGAATTATTTAATTTTTTAAGTGATTTATTCACCATTGAGAGATGGGGCCAAAAACTATGCACACCCGGACCCCGACATTCGCAGTTCCAACAACTTGCGGGTTCCACGTATTTGCAGTTGATAACTTGCGACATGCTACTACATTTGCGGGACATTGCCCTGCGTATTCGCGGTTTTCACGGGGTTTTATCAAATTTCTTTTCCCCCTACATGAGCCGTGAGCATAACACAGTTCTAAAACGTATCTTCCATGAGCTACGCACAATGGAGCTGGATGTACGTACAGTATTAAAAAAAACATCTTCCACGAGCCATGAACATGACCTGCTTCCTGTGGGATAAACATAGTTTTGTGGGATCTCACCAGTGTTGCATGTCATTCGCTGCGACACTGTCCCCCATGAGTCGCTTGCAGAATGAAAACGCTCACAGCATCTATTGGTGTATCCAGTAATTACCAGGTCGCCACATTCGGACTTTACACAATGGAAACATTCAGCGCGTCTTGGTGTAAATCACCATCTGAGCTACTACATTTGCGGGACATTGCCCTGCGTATTCGCGGTTTTCACGGGGTTTTATAAAATTTCTTTTCCCTCTACATGAGCCGTGAGCATAACGCAGTTCTAAAACGTATTGTTACGGATTCGCGCCCGCCGGCGTGCTGACGGCCACGTAACTCGAATCGCGGCACGTCGCCCACCGGACGGACAATCCAGTCGTGACCCTCTCGGACTAACGCCGGGAACCAGTCACGGGTGGACCTTTCGGTCTCACCGCGATCGAGCCAATCAGCCCCCGCGTGGGATAGGGTTGCTCGCCAAATTCGACCTACCTAAGTACCCACGCGGAGGGTAGACCGGGCGATCGCACCTCGCCGCAGGTCGACTTCGGACACGGGCCACTAAAGCGACCCGTTCCGTACTATCAGAATAACCGAGCGGTGTTATCGTCGACCTCGACGGTTCGATTAATTATCGGGCGTATTCAGCCCACTACCAACCCTTTACGTGAAGCAAGATGGGGGTTCAATGGAGGAAAAGACGAAGCGAAGCGGGAAACAGTTCAACACAAAGCACATTTATTCGCGGCACATGGGAGCACACATATACAATTCCACCAAATGCACACAGAAAAGACACAATGTAATTTACACAAAAAGCAAATGTAAAAGCGAAAACACAATGCAGAGCTAATACCGACTACCAAGCACACGGCAACACTTATACAATTCTACTTCACAGACGGCGCCGACAACACATACCCAAAACCAAGGAAAAGAATACCCTCAAGGATGAGGCGGGCCTGATGCCGAGACCGGGTCGCGCCTACCCGTCTGGTGATGAGACGCGGAGCGGCGATGGCGCCTCAACTCCGCGGGCCTCGCGGACAGTGTCTGGTAGGAGGTGGGAAAGGGGCCCCCTTGGTCGCACTATCTCAGCGCGGGGGGAAACAGGAGGGGGTTGCTGATGCTCGGGGTATAGAGGATTTTTATTATCCCGCGACGAGCGTCTCCACCTCGGCCAGGTCGCGCTGTCGGCCTCCCTGGGGTGCAGCTCCCGACGCGAGCACCCCCTCGTCTGGTGTCGCTGCCTTTCCACAGCTCCGTCCCCTCCGTTCCGACTCCAACGCACACGACGACCAGCTCCTTCTTGCCAACTCCACCGCCCGCGAAGTCTTGACTCTCTGTTTCCGACTCTCCTACTCTCCTACTCTCCGCCTCTCGACTCTCTCGACTCTCCTACTCTCTTACTCTCCGCCTTTTGACTCTCCTACTCTCCGCCTCTCGACTCTTCGACTCTCCTACTCTCCGCCTCTCGACTCTCCTACTCTCCGCCTCTGGACTCCCTGGACTGACGAACACGGTCCTTTTATCCGCCCCGTAGCTTCGCCCTCTCAGCTTTGACCCCCTCCCTTCGACCTTTCACCTCGCTCCCCATTGGCCCGAGCAAAAGTGGGCGTGAAGGCTTTTTGATCCATAAATTTGCATATATCGATCGCCCTGGGGGCGGGGCCAATTCGCCCCTCGCTCACCGATTGGACGGCAAAAAGTGGGCGTGTGTCGTTTTTGATCCGTTTTTGAAGCACAAAATCCGTGATTTTGTACACGCTGTTCGGCGCGCGCCCTGCACGAGTCCAACACCGGTACCCACAGCGGGGCAAGAACGGTGGCGATGCGACGGTTGCGAGGTGTGACGGAAGGTCGTGGCGGTTGTGGTGAAGCGGCGTTGTGGTTGGTGGTTGATGTTGTGGTTGTGGTGGTAATCATGGCGGTTGGTCCAAAATAAAGATAGCAAAAGAAAAACGGCTATCCTGAAGAGTAGCAGCACGCATAAATGACATGTATTCCCACTAGACAATGGGTTTGGGCCTAACTACACATGTACTTACCGAGATACCTCACCTAAGGGACCTGAATGGTGGTTTGCGAATTTGGTAACCACAACACTACCCCCTCCCCTTTTTACAGACTCGTCACGAGTCGTCAAATTTTCGTGTGCCATCATGTGTAGTTTTCCCCTAGTACATTTTACCTACGGATCCCTGAGTGCGACATTCATGGTATTCGTGTCCCCAAAATAAATAACCTGAGGGCTGCGTAACTATCTAAACAAACTCACTCACACGGACGACTTAAATAAAATTGCCGGCGCTAAGACATACATGCCGGGGGCGCACTCATATTTACAGTACATCTTAACCTTAACTTACAAATTTTACACTAAACCATGGCCCAGGATCATTGAACTCTGCAAAAGAAAAGCAGTTAGCAGGGAGCCAGGCTGCCCGCATGCAGTCTCTGGCTCAAACAATGCAGGTTACAGGGAACGTGGCTGGCTGCTCACACGCAGTCCAAGGCCTTCCCTTTTGAACTGAACGCAGTGAACCACAACGGTGCATGGGCTGCACAAACGCAGTCTCCGTGCCAGCTCAAGTGGCACACGCCTTGAACACACAACGAATGGATGGATGAACACAACATGGTGCACGGGCCGCCACTGCAGGCCCGTGTTGTAGCTGCCAACAGGGCAGTTCTCGCAGCTTGCAAACTGTTGCCTTGCGGATCCTGGCGCACATGGAAATGAACAGAGGGGGGGGGGGCGGCAAAGCAAAATTGAACAGGGCTGGTGAACATGGGCAGTGGGCATGGCATGGCAAAGGTGCAGGCAACACAGCCCGCAGAAGAAGGCCGCTGCAGGCAAACTCAGCCCGCAGAACCAGGCCGTTGCAGGCAAACACAGCCGGCAGATGAACTGGCCGGCACAGGCCTTGAAGAAAAACAGCCAGCCGGCAGATGAAGTGGGCCGGCACAGGCCTTGCAGCAACACAGCCAGCAGATGAAGCTGGCCAGCTTTTGCCGTTCAGTGGAAGTTGGTGGAGGGAGTGCGGTGGTGCTGGCCACTTGGAAGGCGGGCTCGGACCTACCTACCTGTCTCCCTCCCACCTATCGCCTTTGCCTGTCACTGTACATACCCACTCCCTTAATTTGTCAAACCCCAATTTAGCCCCAACTTAATTTTTTTTGTTGTTTTTATTTTTACTCCCCCACTATAAATCGTCCCCTAACCCCCTTTATCGTCCTTGTTCGGCTAACCTATCCTGTCACCCAGCCTACTCCCAACCCCTACCTTCCCTTCCCGGAGGGGAGCCAAGGGAGAGCTAACGTCCTGTGCCGAGGCCCAACGAAGCCTCAGAATGGCCTCCCCAGAGTTCGGCGATCTATAACCAAAGTGGGTCCAGCGGCCCACAACGACAGCGAGGGGATGGATGGTGCAGAGGGGTACACTTCCTAATCTACCCTATCCATTTAACTGTTAAACTACCCCGGGGCTTTCAACAAGCGCCTCTCGCTTAAACTATTGGTTCTAACAACCCAGATTCCCGTCGCCTGTGTTGGTGTCCTCACAATTTTGGGCCTCGCCCCCCAATTTTCTCTCCGTGCCCTCACACGGTCTCCTGGCTGGGACACGTGGCTCCCTTTGGCAGGCACGACCCTCTGCCGATTCTCCCGCTATGGCACCCCTGGGCACTACACTGCCTCCGAGCCTACCAGCTCCCTAACACCGGGGAGTGCCCCCCATGGCACCTCCCCTGAAACGCACACGTGGCAGGCCGGCCTCCCGGGCCCCTTTCCGAGGGTCACCCGTGCCCACAACACTGCCCACGCGGCTAATGGCGCCCCGGGCCCCCGCACCAAGCAGGCGCACCCGTGCCCACTACTCTATCCCGGCCCCCCATGGGCCCTTGGCCTACCGCGGCCGACTAGCCTGGTGCCCGGGGTACCCACTCAGCGATACTCACCTTTCGCAGCCACGCTCCCAAGCCCGTCAACAGGGCTCCTGCACCCCTCCAAATGGGTCTCGAGCCTACTTTCCCACCAACAACAAAACGACCTCCATTTTTCAATTTGACTAACCCAGCTTACTCACTCTACACTGACCCCGGGGTCCCTTGGGCGGGAGTCACTCCTCCCCCCAATCACTCATCGCACCATGCATTCCCCATTCGCTCCACTCACACAGACCCGCTGGCCTCACTCACTCATCATGTACTCGCCTCACAACTCTTCAATACACACACCGCTGAACTCTGCCATCCTTCTATCTGCATCCCCTAACTAACTCGTGCTCCCACGTCGTCCCTTAAACTATAGCACGTTCCTTTTAACACTACGTAGCTAAACTACGTCCCCGCTACACATTCACTGCCTGTCACTGTCTCAAATGTCATTTTATTTCCCAACCTAAAGCTCACTAAATCCCTCTACCTAATCCATTCCACGGACTCCACGAGGACTTACCCCTGCCCCATGAAGTCGGTCTAACTAAGCTAACCCTTCCCCCTAACTCGTTTCCATCCTGTGCCCAGGGTCAAGGGGGTCTTCCACCCCTTGCCCAGGAATCCTGTGCACCCGAAAGTGAGGCTTGTTTTTTTTTTTTTTTTTTTTTTTTTTTTTTCCATGCGCAGCACCTGCGCGGCAACTCAGAGCTCGCGCACTTTGCACCTGCCCGTGACGTCATGCAGCTGCACGTGTTCCTCGTCCCTCCTTGGACGGTACCATCCGGCCGGGATACCCCTCCTGCCGGATTCCAACCACACGTGCAGCCATGACGTCACCGTGCGCAAAAAAAACACAAGCCCCACGTCTCGAGGGGTTCCCCACGCGAACACATGTGCTTTGCCCGTTGGAGCTTAACACACACGATCGCGTGGAGAACCCGTCCGGTCCAAATCCGTTTACCTGCCTAAACTTTGTCCGTCCGCGGGATCGGCAAATCCACCGCGTGCGTTTCCGGACCGGGACTTCACTCTCGCAAGCGAGCACGTGGCGGTCTCGTGCGTTGCACAGCACGAACCGCGTGCTCACTGCTGGGTGAACCCGGCACGGTCCTCGAAACAACCACAGCCGCTACTCGGCTTTCGTTCCTCCCATGTCGCCGTCGTCGCCATTCGACCCACGCACACCTGCGTGTTACGACACACACAGTCCACTCCATCACATTCACACCGGGAGATGCGGCTGCGTGCTCCCGCATGCCAACCGACATCTCCCTCACATACCGCTCTCTCACACACACGGTCTCCCTTGCACACAGCGACCTTGCACACGGCCGTTCACTCACGCGTGCGGGGGCACTCACCCGCGGTGCCTCACTCGCACTCCGTGCCTCACTCACACACGCGAGGGCACTCACCCGCGGTGCCTCACTCACACACACGGCGACACTCATACACGGTTCCTCATCCACACACGCGGGGGCACTAACCCGCGGTGCCTCACTCACACTCCGTGCCTCACTCACACACGGCGTGCTGGGAAGCATGTACTCCGGCACCATCGCCACCACACCACTCACACACGGGGTCGCCTCCACACACGGGGACGCACTCACACCTTGCACCACACACACAGGGACAACCACACTGGGGATTCGTGTCCCCACAAGGGTCTCCGGGGCCTCTATACCCCCCAAGCTTTCCGTGCACCCGTCCACAGCACTCCTCCTCTCAACCTCGCAAAGCACGACCGAACTCACCTGGTCGTGACTCACCTCAAGGGGGCATACTCCCTCCCCTTGTTCCTGGAGGAGGTCATCCAGCTGCTCGCACCGGGTCCCTACACGCTCCGCGAGCTCACCCCCATTGTCCTCCACTACCTCCGTGTGTGTGTGCGCGTCACTTACCCCGTCTTCATCGTGTTTATTGGTCTCTGCTTCTTTCTGGCGTCTTTCCCTTATCTTTATGTAGGTCAACCTTGCTTTCTCTTCAAGTCGCTCCCGTCCTTCCCTGTTTTTCACTCCTTGCTCTTTCACGATCTCCGCGTACCTCATCCTTGCTTTCCGTATTAATTGTTCTTTTCTCTCCCTCGCAATTACTTTCACCTCGTCTCTTGTCTCCCGAATTACTTTTTCCTTACCCGCCTCCACCGCGGGCCTGTCAGCCGTTGCACCCCCTTCCAGCTCGTTCGTTCCGACACGTGGAGTCGCCATTTTAAGTTCCCTGCTCACGGCCTTCATGCCCGCCTGCAGGCATCGGCCCATGTTCTGCGTCTCACCCCGCAGCTCTTTCATCTCTTCCCTCATTTGCTGTGTATTCGCATCCATCGTCGTTTTCACTTCATTTGTATTTGTATCCATCTTTTCATCCATTTTTTGTGTATTCGCATCCATCTTTTCGTTCATGCCTTTCATTTCGTTTTTCATATCCGCATTCATTTTTGCCAGCATGGTGATTAGCTGGGCCATGTCGGGTACGCTTGGGTGAGCCGTTTCGGCAGGGGTCGGGGAAGGGTTTTGGTGGAGAGGGGGGGGGAAGGTGTCGTACACCGCGGCCGCTGCCGCACCCATTTTGGGCTCTGGGTTCAGTTGGGCGAGTCCGTGTTCCTGCACAATCAACATTTCCTGCTCGGGGATTCCATCCTGGACCATGGATTCTACACATTCTACATCCATTTCTAATACCCCCGGCTCCCGCTCGCCTTGAGACGCCATCTTGCTTCTCTTAAAGGGTTAATTTCGCTCGCTCGTAATTTGGAGGGAATCGGGGGTCGCTTCTCTCACCCCTGGACCGATTCCCGTGAATTTAGCCGGAGACAGGAGAGCCTGTTTTCCTGTTCTCCGATACCAGTGCCGCGAGGAGGGCGATGAATTTGTATCGCACGACCTGACACCAGTGTTGCGGTGTTCGCACCCGCCGGCGTGCTGACGGCCACGTAACTCGAATCGCGGCACGTCGCCCACCGGACGGACAATCCAGTCGTGACCCTCTCGGACTAGCGCCGGGAACCAGTCACGGGTGGACCTTTCGGTCTCACCGCGATCGAGCCAATCAGCCCCCGCGTGGGATAGGGTTGCTCGCCAAATTTGACCTACCTAAGTACCCACGCGGAGGGTAGACCGGGCGATCGCACCTCGCCGCAGGTCGACTTCGGACACGGGCCACTTAAGCGACCCGTTCCGTACTATCAGAATAACCGAGCGGTGTTATCGTCGACCTCGACGGTTCGATTAATTATCGGGCGTATTCAGCCCACTACCAACCCTTTACGTGAAGCAAGATGGGGGTTCAATGGAGGAAAGACGAGCGAAGCGGGGAACAGTTCAACACAAAGCACATTTATTCGCGGCACACGGGGGCCGACATGTACAATTCCACCAAATGGACACAGAAAAGACACAATGTAGTTTACACAAGAAGCAAATGTAAAGCGAAAACACAATGCAGAGCTAATACCGACTACCGAGCACACGGCAACACTTATACAATTCTACTTCACAGACGGCGCCGACAACACATACCCAAAACCAAGGAAAAGAATACCCTCAAGGATGAGGCGGGCCTGAGGCCGAGACCGGGTCGCGCCTACCCGTCTGGTGATGAGACGCGGAGCGGCGATGGCGCCTCAACTCCGCGGGCCTCGCGGACAGTGTCTGGTAGGAGGTGGGAAAGGGGCCCCCTTGGTCGCACTATCTCAGCGCGGGGGGAAACAGGAGGGGGTTGCTGATGCTCGGGGTATAGAGGATTTTTATTATCCCGCGACGAGCGTCTCCACCTCGGCCAGGTCGCGCTGTCGGCCTCCCTGGGGTGCAGCTCCCGACGCGAGCACCCCCTCGTCTGGTGTCGCTGCCTTTCCACAGCTCCGTCCTCCGTTCCGACTCCAACGCACACGACGACCAGCTCCTTCTTGCCAACTCCACCGCCCGCGAAGTCTTGACTCTCTGTTTCCGACTCTCCTACTCTCCTACTCTCCGCCTCTCGACTCTCTCGACTCTCCTACTCTCTTACTCTCCGCCTTTTGACTCTCCTACTCTCCGCCTCTCGACTCTTCGACTCTCCTACTCTCCGCCTCTCGACTCTCCTACTCTCCGCCTCTGGACTCCCTGGACTGACGAACACGGTCCTTTTATCCGCCCCGTAGCTTCGCCCTCTCAGCTTTGACCCCCTCCCTTCGACCTTTCACCTCGCTCCCCATTGGCCCGAGCAAAAGTGGGCGTGAAGGCTTTTTGATCCATAAATTTGCATATATCGATCGCCCTGGGGGCGGGGCCAATTCGCCCCTCGCTCACCGATTGGACGGCAAAAAGTGGGCGTGTCGTTTTTGATCCGTTTTTGAAGCACAAAATCCGTGATTTTGTACACGCTGTTCGGCGCGCGCCCTGCACGAGTCCAACACCGGTACCCACAGCGGGGCAAGAACGGTGGCGATGCGACGGTTGCGAGGTGTGACGGGAAGGTCGTGGTGGTTGTGGTGAAGCGGCGTTGTGGTTGGTGGTTGATGTTGTGGTTGTGGTGGTAATCATGGCGGTTGGTCCAAAATAAAGATAGCAAAAGAAAAACGGCTATCCTGAAGAGTCGCAGCACGCATAAATGACATGTATTCCCACTAGACAATGGGTTTGGGCCTAACTACACATGTACTTACCGAGATACCTCACCTAAGGGACCTGAATGGTGGTTTGCGAATTTGGTAACCACAACAGTATCTTCCATGAGCTACGCACAATGGAGCTGGATGTACGTACAGTATTAAAAAAACATCTTCCACGAGCCATGAACATGACCTGCTTCCTGTGGGATAAACATAGTTTTGTGGGATCTCACCAGTGTTGCATGTCGTTCGCTGCGACACTGTCCCCCATGAGTCGCTTGCAGAATGAAAACGCTCACAGCATCTATTGGTGTATCCAGTAATTACCAGGTCGCCACATTCGGACTTTACACAATGGAAACATTCAGCGCGTCTTGGTGTAAATCACCATCTTGCTACAAACAGCACCATCCGAGCTGTTACATTTGAAAAATGCTCAGCATAATCTACCTGCAGATAGAAAAGGAATCATCAGGAATCGGGAATCTTTTTTTTTTTTCTTTCCCCGCCTTGGGAACAAACTCCCACACTCTCTTCAATTCTCCTCTTCCCTCCAGGTCTTCAAAACGGCTGTTCACCTGTTCAAAACCTCTCATCTTCCCCCATCCAAAACCATGATCTTTTCTACCCCAGTTGATCCACCCCAAACCCACCTTCTTCAAATTCCCTGCTCTCCTTCCTGAAAGCCCCTGTTGTGTAAGGACCTGGAAGTTCTTGAAGTGTCCATCTTGTTTATGGTGTTTACCCACCGCATCCCTCTCCCTTCCACAGATCTCCTCATGTCTGTTCACCACTGTTTTGTCTTTCCCTCTCCTGCTGCTCTTGTTTCCTGCTCCCCTTGTATGTTCTTTGTGTTAGCTCTCATTCAAGCCTCGACTTTGCATACAAAAAAAATAAAAAAAAAGTTATGTCCTGTGAGTCAATGGAAACGTTCAGCATATTTTTTTAGTGTAATTGGCAGCTGGCTACATACAGACTGATTACACAATGACGTTGCTCACCACATCTATTATCAGCTGCCAAATACAGCATCACCCGTAAAAATCCCCCCACAGACAATACGCAGACTACTCGCCCATCCTGCAGTGACAAAAAGCAACCCACAACGCATGCATGGTTTACAGAATGGGACATAAATCCACCGCGTCATGGATCACCACCATTCTCGTCCCATTGCTCTGACCTGTGTATTGCCTTTCGCTCCGTTCATTCTTCGAGAATGGCTCCCAAGCACAAGACCTGTGCCGGAGCTGCGTTTGCTGCAAAGAGGCAGAAGAAAGTAATGAGCTTGAGCAGAAAGGTTGAGCTGTTGGACCGGTTTGCAAGAGGAGAGACCGCGGCATCTGTCGGCCGACATGATGGTGTGAACGAGTCTACCGATCGTTACATCAGAAAGAACGAGAAGGCCATACAAAAGAGCGTTGCGGCGAGCGTGCCACCAAGCACAACTTAGGTGGTCCCTCAGGTCCGTGACTTCCACATTGAGCGGATGGAGAAGGCTCTGAATGAGGATAACACGGACTAACCTCAAAATGGACCACTGATACAGGAGAAGGTGAAGCTCCTGCACGACCATCTCTCTGGTGTGGGTGGTGCAAACATGAGCACAGTGGGTTCAAGCAACACCTCCAGCCCGTTTACAGTGAGCAGTGGGTGGTTCCACCGTTTCAAGGCACGATATAATTTGTGCGATGTCAAGATTGTAGGGGAGCGTACCTCCCATGAAGTGGCCAAGGCATTCCTTGCAGAACTCCTGAGCCTCATCAAGGAGAAGAGGTACCTGCCAGAGCATGTCACTAATGCTGATGAGACCTGCTTGTTTTGGAAAAAGATATCAACCAGATCTTTCATCTCGCAGTGCGAAAGCAAAGCAGCTGGCTTCAATCTGCAAAGGACCTGGTATACCTTCTCTGCGCAAACGCCAAACGGGACTTGATGGTGGAGCCCTTGATGCTCTATCATTCCCTGAACCCGTGTGCGCTGAAAAACACAAACAAGCAGGTGCTGCCCATGTACTGCAGGTTGAACAGGAAGGCGTGGGTGACTTCTGAATTTTTTATGGACTGTTTCGTTCCTCAGGTCGAGAGGTACCTGGTAGGAGAGAACCTTTTGTTCAAGGTACTCCTGCAGCTTGACAACACTCCTGGCCACCCCACGAACCGGAACGGTGATCACACGAACGTTGAGGCCATTTCCTTCTGCCGAATGCTACCTCCCTCATTCTACCGCTCAACCAGGGGATATCAATTTTCAAGACTTATTACACCCGGCACACCTTTCGCCGCATCCTGGACGCCATATCCTGAACGCATCCTGGGTGCCAGGGCTCACGATTGGATTTGGAACGTTGGAAAGATTTCAACATTGCCCACTGCATCGGCACCATAAAGGAGTCCTTGGATGAGGTGAAAGCAGCAACCATCAATGCGTGCCGGCACAACCCTCGGCCTCAGGTTGTGAAGAATTTCACTGGCTTTCCCGACAATACGGCGGAGAAGCACACCATTGTCGGGTTACAACGGCAGGTCGGAGGGGAGGGCTTCGACAATATGCAGCCTGAGGTGTTGGAGGCCCTCATCAAGTCGCATGCCAAGGAGCTCACTGAGGAGTTTGAGGCAATCACAAAGGCTTTCGAGGAAGAGTAAACCGGCAATGGTGAGGAAGAGGTGCCGACCTCGACTCAAGGTGAAGGTCCTCAGTGAGGTACTTCAATGTATGTGTTCCATTGCCGAGAGGGTTTGAGAGGCCGACCCGGTGATGGAGCACTCACTACCTGAGGTTCAAGAGGGCTTTGGACGACGCACTGCTCCTGTACAGAGCTGCTCAAGAGCCTGCAGCAATCTGCCAGGCAGCTGTCTGAAACAATTATTGCGGCCTTATCCCTCCACCTCAACACCACGAGCATCCTCACCTGCCTCAGACAACGTCTCATCGGCACTTTAATTTGGGTCGTCTCAAGATGAGCCATTCTATGGCCTTTAATTTTTCTTCAACCTCATCTTTATTTTCATCATTTTGCCAAGTTATGTGTGCTGTTTGTTTAATAAAAAATGAAATGGGACCTGGTGGTGTTTTTTTATTTGTAAGCATCTTTACTTGTATATTATTTCCGAGTTTGTGGTTTCGTGTCGCGCTATCTTCGACTTTGTTCTGCGTTCGAGTAACGTGATATTCGGCTTACATTATCTCAAAGACCATATGAGGGGCATGGTACAAAAAAAAGTGAATAAAATGGTTCTGAAACAGTGAAATCGTATTCCACTTACTGCATTAAAGTAAAATTACTACTGATACTCTGCATCAGTTCCTTTCTCAAACACACCCACCCCAACATGTCGCGCAGAGCGCGGGTTATGCTCGTATTTAATGAAACTGCAATCGTGCAGTTGTGGTCAAAAACATTTTAAATTGGTGATCTCCCGGAACCTCTCCCCCATTTCCCATTGAAAAAATGCCCCTACATTCGTGGTTTCAACATTCGTGGGGTTTTCTCAGAACATGTCCCCCCTGCGAATGTCGGCGTCCTGGGTCGTAGCATGATATTTCAAACATGTAATGGGCCCAATATGTTCTCGTGGATCAGGCGTTACGTGGCGGAGGTGTGCGCTCCACCAAGTGCCCTTCTAGTTATTTCATGCGAGTGATGTTCGATAATTTTGCATCACGCAGGTACTTTGTAGGTGTGTTGAACAAGAAGCGAAGCAAGTTGAAAGTGTGTGATGCACAGATCTTCCGCATGGTCCCTAAAATCCCGGGTATGTCGGCCTTCATGTTTCCTTAGTTTTTCTCTGAAATTGAATCACTTGAGTGTTGTATCCTCAGCTCTTGGTGTAAAAACATGAAGTGTGTGTTTTTTTGCAGGTGAGATTAATTCCACACCTTTGCGAAATCCTTTGAAAACCTCTTATCGAGAAAAAGTAGGTGTACTTTTCTGGGTTTTTTTTTTTTTGTCCTCGAAATTGTCATTTGCCATGTGACCTGTCCTTGAAGTATTTTTGTGAAATGTATGTCATGTTGAGAGGAATGTTGTCGATGAGGTCATGGTTGACTCGCTCACCTCCAATGTTCCCAAAGGGACGGTTGAGTTTATTATAATCCACACGTGGGTCAGGGAGTGTCGGTTCACTGATCGACTTGATATAGATTGTTCATTCTGAGATCGACAGTGATCCATATATGTTGGTGATTCTGAGTATTATCAAATGCTCAGTCTCGTTTGCTTATCTGGAATTGGAATTCCAGATAAGGTATTGTCGTCGTGTCACACTGTCTGTCCGTCCTCCGTCCGTCTCCTATTTTGACTTCTCCGGCCGATCCGGCTGAAATTTGGCAGCAATGTTCTGCTCCTGATGGTAACGACGATTGCTAAGCTCATTCCAGTGGAGATGTCAAGTCACCTGAGGCAAGTCTCAAGTCAAGTGTCACATCACAATGCCAATATCATTGACCTTGGTTACATGTAAGCAGTGGTGTCATGGTCAAAAAAAAATTGTGGATAAACGATACAAATGTCAGTTGAGGTGGGGAAGCAGCTGAACGAAAGGCTGAGCCATTGTGGTGTGTGTGTGGGCCGCAAGGCCCAAGGTGTGCAGATGATGGGAAAGGTGTGGAAGGTGGTGTATCTCTCACTCTCACTCGATAGCTGTGTGGTCTTGGCTCTACACGGGCAGCAGCATGGCATCTCAATTATGGGGGATCTTTGGGCCATTTCTGCAGGATCAGTTGCCTGTCACCGTGCTATGGGACAGTTTGTGCAGTATTGACTTGTGTTATTCTTCAACAACAACTTTATGGAAGACTGTGCAGTCCAGCGAATCTGGTAGTTCACTCGGGCAGATTGTCAGGGACTGCAAGCAGCCATCTCTCTTCAGGACTGGTCTCCCATATCGACTGCAGTGTTGTCGTCGAGTCCACCTGGTCCGAGTCCGGTAGTCCTGAGTTTTGTGCTGAAAGTGTCTTTTAAAGTGGCAAAAAAATTAGTAAATTTATTTGTTTTCAGACTACAAAGTTTTTGATGGCATGTGAATCTTGTCCAGAAAATAAAGAAGTAAAATTTGCATTTATTTGTCAACTGTCAAAGCCATGAAAGTCCACAACTGCATCAAACAAACGGAGCTCAAATTGTGGATGTAAATTGTTCACAAACAGTAAATTTCAGTCTGCTAGACTTTCTTGAGTCCTGCAAGTTAGACAGTTGCAAATCTCGTTCCGGTGGAGATGTCAAGTCACCTGAATGAAGTCTCAAGTCCTTGAGGGCAAGTCTCAACTCAAGGGGGGGGGGGGAATAAGAAATAACATAAACCTGCAGATATGCGAAGCATTGTACCCTACGAATGGTGAATAGGTATACAGAGGTAAGCAAATCCACGAATGGTGAAGTTTTAGTGCACACTAAATTTTGCTGGAATCGGGCCAAGTCCGAGTCCGGACTAAAGTCTTACATCACTGATCTACTGCCCCGATGTTAACTCGGACTGTGAATTCTTCCACAGAAATCCGCTGTGTCTCATGCACAGATTCATCCCATCTCGTCTTAAATTATCCTACCCTTCTTCCTGCCCATGGTACACTGAATCCTATGGTGGGGCCCATCCATCCACTGCGACCATACTCTGTGCAGAGCAGTGGTGCTGCCGAAGCAGTTTCTTTCGTTATTGGACACAATCCTGGACAGGTCGCCAATGAGACACAGGATACCAGCAAGCTGGCACTCGTTTTTCCGACCTCGGAACGATGACAGGCAGTCAACCCCACCTGGTATTAAGTCAACAGCCGAGTGGGATTTGAACTCAGGATTCCAGGATCCCAAGCCCATGGTAGGGCAGTTGCTCTGAAACAACTTGACTTCTATTCCTAGAAAGAAAACCCAACTAAATGCAATCCCAGTGCATTTCAAAAAGTTTACAAGTGTATGTCAACACTCAAGGGAGCCAGAAAACATCTGTCCAACCTCAAGATTGAACTTTCAAACTTGCCTGCCCCCTCTAAAACCTGGTGGCACCTTGTTAAGTCTCTCTGTTGTATGCTCCTCTTCCTTCCCTTCCATCTCTTCAACCGACACCAAAGCCGACTGATCGTGAGAAGGCCGAATGCCTCAAGTCTGTCTTTGCTTCCAAATCTTGTGTCCCGAACCCCTCTCTCTTGGTACCCATCCTTCCCTGTTGTCTCAAACTGCCCCTGGACTGTCTTTTGCACCTGAGAGGGTGGAGAAGGTTATTTCAACCCTTAACTCTGACTCCGCAACTGGACTGGACGGCATCAGCTCACTTGTCCGAAAAAACCTATTCTGCTGCTCTTGCATGTCCTCGATTTGTCCTTGTCACCTTATAATTTGTCCTTGGTCACTTTCCATCTGCTTGAAAATCCACGAAAATCACTGCATCACAAAAAGGAAAAGGTGCAAAAACCGCTTGCCTTAACGACAGACCTATCACCTTGCTTCCAATCATCAGCAAGGAGTACATCATCACATTTGGTATGAAATCATTCCTTTTGTGCACCAACCTCATCTCGGATCACAAATTTGGTTTCAGACCAGGTTACTTCACCTTGGACATGCTACTTTGACACACACACACAACAATGGATGGAGGCCCTCGATGTCAGACACGAGATCAGGGCCGTCTCTGTACGTATCTCGTGTGATTGATAGGCTGGCATCCTGCCTGACTCTCCAAATGCTCTGCCGATGACATCCATGGCCAACTCAACACATGGCTTCCTGACATCCTCGACTCTCCTAGCCAACGTGTGGCACTCGACAGAATCCTTTCATCTGCTCTCCCTGTTAAGGCTGGAGTGTCCAAAAGCAGTGTTTTGGTCTCAGTCCAATTCCTGATCTTCATAAATTATCTCTCTGACTCTGGAAAATCCCATTTATCGATTTGATGATGATTCTACCCTCTGTCGAAACATCCCTCATCCTTCAGATAGTCAAGCTGCAGCCTCTTCCCTCTCTTCAGACCTTGGAAAAATCACAAGCTGATCAAACACTTGGAATGTGTTTTTCAATCCTGATAAATCTCACACTTGCTATCTCTCTCCAAAATGACCGTCAGGCAAAAAATGGCCAATCTACTTTCTTAACAATCCTCTGAAGGAAGTTTAGTCATTCAAACTCCTGGGTCTCACTATAGGCTGTGATCTCTTTTGGGCAAACCACATTTCAAAGTTGACCTTCAAAGCCAGCTGCTGATTGGGCATCCTCTATCGAACAAAGTCTTTCTTCGGCACACCTAAACTCCAATCCACCGACAAGGCCTTCATCCGCAGCTTGATGGAGTTTTGCTCTCCTCTCTGGGATGACTCCCCTGTTTCACATATTGCTCATGGAAACCAAGGCCTTCAAGATCATTGGAATCTCTCGTGAGGAAGCTGAGTCGATGGGCCTATCACTTTACCATTACAGACATATCGGTAGTCTGTCTATCTTCTACTGCCTCCTTTCTGGTCTTGTGCTTTGTCCCCCCCCCCCAACCCGCAAGACTTTCGCAGGATCACTGCTCACCCTCCAGTCATTTGTTCCTCTCCCCCCATCCCCTTCCTGTGGAATCAACTTCCTCATCCTCTTCAAACTCATTCCTCCCTCCAGGTCTTCAAGACAGCTATGTACCACTCATTCAGATCGTTGCCAATCTATATCCATGATGTTTTTTTTTTGTTTTTTTTTTACTTTCGTTAACCTCACTCAAATCCCCCCCTCCTTCCAATTTTTTTCTCCTTGGAGTTTCCTTCCGTGTCTATCTCGTCCACCCCATGCATGCGTGTTTTGCTTCCTGTTTCTGTCTGTTACGTCCTGATCCGTTCAGTGTACTTGCTCTTCCACGAGCCTGGGCTATGCAGTTAAAAACAAGAAAAAAAATATTGAGCTTACCCTTTTGGCCTGGCAGTTCCCAATGGATCTGTCGATTGACAAGTATGATGAGACCTGATCGGTCTGCCTGTTGCCTGATGTAAAAGTATAAAAATGTGATTATGTTGAGAAAAAAAAAATTCTGTAAAGACTGGATGTAACTATCTTTCTTTTTGATTGGTTTTTGTTTTCTTTTTTTTAATGTCGGCCATGGATTTGGTGATCAGCCGTTGCACAAGGAATGTGTTTGAGGTGTCCTGAGGTTGTGACAACATGGGAATGCTGTACGACAGGTTGACTTTCTGACTGAAGCATTTGGCAGTCATCGGAGTAAACGAGCTCTTTCATCTCGTCGTTTGAATGTCGTGGGCACTGAGAAGCTGGAGCAGACCGTGGCGGCCGTGGCTCATCAAGTCATTGAAGAAAAGGGGGCTGAGGGTGAGTGATGCCGCTGATTCGTTTTGTGCTGTTAACTCACCTTTTGGCTTGCAGCAAAAATTTTTTTAAATAAATCGCAAATCCACCTCCCAAAAAAACGTTGGAAAAGCTTTTTGATTTTCAATGAAACGGAATAGAATTTATTTGTTTCTTCAGTGGAAATTTTGAAACCTTTTGAAACGGCGTTCTCGAACCTAGTCCCTCAACATTGTCCAAGCGATCCAGGTAAATTTCCAATTGCTTTGGCACTTAATCCTGAGTATTCCTAGAATGCTGGATTATCCAGACGATGGTTCAGTGACATGGGGGTACGGTTGATCACACTTGTAATTCCCACTGTCCTTGATCTCGCTTTGCCACAGATATTCAGTCAAACTCGTCTTTCCCTTTTCCCTTTGACATTTTCAAGCTTCGAAGATGCCACGTGCTCACTGCAGCAATCCAACCACACCTCCACTACAATATGTTTTCTATTTTACTCGTACACACACGAATATATTCGCCTGCTTACCATAACAAATCCAACAAGGACAGCTTTCATTTGATGCTGCTCTTGTAACTGATACGATTGCATGATTGCTTGCACTCTTGATGCGCAACCTCCATCTTGACCGGCATCCAGGTTTTGCTTCGTCACCATAAACGTCTGGATGATGTAGAGATTGGCTTATTTTGTGCTCCCGCTGCTCATCATACGAAAGATTTACTTGAATCGAGGCTCTTCATGCGCTAGTTTTGAGGATAAGAAATGTGATTCAGCCATTCCATCTGGATATGACAAGCCTTTCAGCACCACCTCCAGCCCCGTGTCACCAGTTCATGTAAAAGTGTGGCTTGGTACTCATAAGGCAGTGTGGACAGTAGAATACAGGTGAAACTAGAGGGGGGGCACTCTGTAGAGTGCAAAACCACCGCCGCCAATACTGCTGGGTCACTGATGCTAGACATGTACCATGAAATAACTTATAATTTAACCCCGAGCCATATCTGTAACAATATAATCCCTCTTGATATCTGGCAACATCATTTTACCATTGGAACAAACAATTGTAGTGAATATAAAAATCAAAAGTTATTCCCATGTCGTGTGCTGTCAAGCGAGATCATGAAACGCGCGTGCTTGGCAGGTTTGAACCAGGGGTGGTTGAAGAGCAGGCTTTTGACATTGTTGCACATTTTAACTCAGATTTGTGAAAACGATGTTGTTGATGATCGGATTCCAAAAGATTGTATTCTAATTCGTTTTGTATTTTCATTAAATACAACACTTGATTTGTTGGTGTTTATATGCACAGAATGAAGAGTCTGGATTGTTTCACATACACCTTGAGTCACTTATCTTTCATCTTCTTGTCTTTGTCTATGTACAAAGTATATTTGAGGTTTTAAAAAGTATTTCACTGTGTTGTTCAGTTATGCACTGTTTCTGAAGTACCTGTCTTGCACCTTCTCACCCGCAGCTTTGTCCGATGCGGTGTCACGTGCCCAGAACACACACAACTTGAGTCACCTTCCTCCTTGCTGTCCAGACGCTGGCTCTGTTGCTGAGATATACAGCCTCTCCAACCGTATCCTTTTAATAACAATTTTGATCACCCTCCCCTCCCTACCTACCTTCACTTCACTCCCTCCCAGTTTGACAAGAGTACGCATGGGTAACGCACTTACCGTTGAGAGGGCTTTATATTAAGCAATGCCCATAGCCACACTTGGTTGATATCCCAAGCGGAAAACCAATGTAGACAGCAAATTCATACTCGCCTTCAACAGTTAATCATACTAGATGACGATAAACAACCCACTTGAATATCACAATACTATGACCAAACTCCAACCTCCTCCGACATACAGTAACCTTCACCTCCCCTGAACTGGCCATGGCCTCCTCCTGGAACGCGTCATCCAAATTAACTTCTGATCACCAGCCCATTATTATTATGCATCAGTCATCCATCAGCCTAACCCTAACCCGTTAAATATAAAAACTTATGAATTACCTCAAGGCCAACTGAACTCTATTTACTTAAGACATAGAAACAATGTAACGACACGGACCGCAAGGTCACTTAAAACGATTCAACCCAAAGTTTTTCCCAGAAATCGAGTGCCTCATCTACACAACACACACACTTTGTTAAAACACACCCTCGTCATGCTAACAATTCAAAGAAACCTCCATTCTTAATGACATCATCATCAAGTTAATACAATGACAAAGGCAACAATACATCGAATCTTTCAACTTTTAAACGAGATACAATCAACTTTGGCAAACTATTAAAAACCGACATACATGCAGCACGACCTGAACCGTAACCCCAACTCGTGAAGTACGAGCGTAACACCATTCCTAGCAACAAAGAGCAAGCCGACTTCATGAAGTATTGCTCACACGTAATCCATTGACTCACTTGCAGAGACTGTAGATGTGTAATCAAAAAAACGCACAAAACTGAATGATTATGAAGTTCCTCCTTTTACTTTTGGACAAATCCAGCTTAGACACCATTGGAAAACTTAACCAGAGTGGTGTCAAAGCCACCCCATGCTCGCCTGTTTATACATTTATCGTTTTTAAAAGACGAGTCTAATAATTAATATTTTTTATAAAGCATTGCAGTGAACGCTGATCCAAATAATAATAAAGCAATATATGTATTTGTATATTGGAATCAGTAACAAGAGCGCAAGTGAGCACAATATATGCTCGAACAAGAAGGTATATACAGAATTGTGCTACGACATAGAAAACGGCATCCTGGTTGCCATGGCAACCACTTTAGATGAAGAACATATGTCGCGACACACCGTCTCCACAGTCTGTACCTATGCACCAAATATGAAACGTGAAAGTTGAAAACTTTGGTAGTTAGAGTGCAGACAGGTCAGGTCAGGTCAGGTATGGGAGCATGTGCCAGAACAGCACGTCGCTGCGTCCACTTTCCGCCGGTACTCCAGGGGCCTCCGTCTGGCCATCCCCCAGGCAGATGCCAGGCCCATCCCCATCTCCCTGAGATGATGGTCAACCACTAGGCACGTGGTCGGCCCACTGGCCTCCTCCACTCATGAGACTCCCTCGCTGAGAGAATCTAGTGAGCAGGATCAGCGTCAGGAAAACGAGCCACATGTCCATACAGCCGCAACTGACACTCACGGACTATGCAGGAAGCAAATCTCATCAGAGTCTCTCTCAGCAACCGCTCGTTGGACACAAAATCCGACCAGCGAGAGCCAAGGATTCTCCAAAGAGACCTGGTACCAAAGGAGTTAAGTCTCCGTCTCAGATCCTTGGTCAGAGTCCAAGTCTCGCATCCATAGAGCAAGACTGGAAGTACCAAGGACCTGAAGACTCGGACTTTCGTCCTCCCGCACAGGTACCGGCAGCGCCACACCCCATGATCCAGTGAATCCATGACTCCCCAGGCCCGACCCAGACGTCTATTGACCTCTGACTCACAGCCAGCAGAGACATTAATATCACTGCCAAGGTAAGTGAATCTCTCCACGACCTCAACATCCTCAACACAAACACACAGACAGGACAGCAGCATCCAAGATGTCACCGAAAGCCTGAATCTTAGTTTTGACCCAAGAAACCCGTAATCCCAGCGGCTCCGACTCCTCATTCAATACCTCGAGGGCCCCCAAAAGGATATCTAAAGTCTCCGCAAAGATGACTGCAAAATCAAGGTCCGAGATCTTGACATTCCCAAACGATGCACCGCAGCTTGATCTCTCTGACATCCTCCCTAAAATCCAGTCCATACAAGTGCTGAAAAGTGTGGGGGCAAGTACACACCCCTGACGAACTCCAGTAACAACTGGAAATAAGTCAGAGATGGTACCACCACATCTCACAGCACTCTCAGTACCAGAGTAGAGTTCAGACATCAGATCGATCAGTTTTGGTGGCACCCCACGAAGACCAAGAATCCTCCAGAGGACATCCCGATTCACTGAATCGAACGCTTTACAGAGATCAACAAAGGCTGCAAGCAGCCCCTGCCGAAACTCTCGCCTGCGTTCGGTGAGGACACTAAGAGCAAGGATACGGTCAATCGTTGACCTCTTTGGTGTAAAGCCTGACTGCTCTGGATGCTGGTGCTCAAGCAGATGGTGGCGAACCCGATCAAGAATTATCCGAGCAAAGACCTTGCCCGGTACTGAGAGCAGCGTCACCCCTCGATAGTTGTTGCAGTCTTGGCGATCACCCTTCCCTTTCCAGAGAGGAACAACAAGGCCCATCTTCCAATCACTTGAGATGATGCCTGTGTTCCAGGCAGAGCACAAAACTGCATGCAACGACATGAGTGCAGCATTTCCACCAGTCTTGAGAAGTTCAGCATGGATGCCACAGATCCCTGGAGCTTTGCCCCGTTTCAACTGGTTCACCGCAGCCCGTGTTTCCACAAGCGTAGGTGGACCACAGTTGATTTGAGGGTCAGCAACAAGGATTGTAACACCCTTGACGTCCAACTCGACAGCTGGGGGAGCAGCCTGGTACAACTGCTCAAAGTAACCGGCCCAGCGGGTCTTCACTTCAGACTCCTCTGTCAAGAGCCTACCACTCTCTGCTCTAACTGCAGTGCTCCGAGGGATGGGCTTGGATGAACGCAATGCGCGAATTCCCCTGTCAGCAGGACGAGAATCAGCTGTCCACAGGTGATGCTCTACCCCCTCACAGATTCCTCGCACATAGGCCTCCTTGTCCACCCTCAGTGCACGTACAGTTTTACGCCTCAGCTCCCTGAACAGCTCAGCTCTGCCATTCAGCCTGGCCCTGCGACTCTGGTCAATGGTATCCAGTGTCCCTTGGGAGACAAAATTCTTCTTTGCCCTGCGGTGAGTTCCAAGACATCCACCGGCAACATCAAGGACGGTGGTCTTCAAGGCACTCCACAACTCTTTAGGACTCCCCCCCCCAAAGCACCCAGACCCCCCAAGTGTCCACTCAGCCTGTTCGCAAACTCCTCAGCTTCTCTCTCATCCCTGAGCTTGCCAACATCCAGCCTAGGCTGGGATGGTACCATTCTCCAGGATTTAAGGTGCAGCTTTAGAGTTGCTACAACAAGCCGGTGGTCAGTATTGAGGAACTGAGCACTCCGGTAGACCCTGCAGTTCTGGATCATCCTCCAATGACCGTCAATGAGGACATGGTCAATCTCCTTTGCCACACCGCCAGCGTTGGAATACTAAGTCCAGCGATGAGCTTGTGGGCGCTGAAACCATGAACCAGCCACCCTCAGTCCATGACTTCTTGCAAAGTCAAGGAAATTAGTGCTTTTCTGGTTCATAGTTCCTGACCCATGGGGACCAACACACACCTCATAACCATCCCTTTCAGTTCCAGTCGATGCATTGAAATCCCCCAAGACTAGAAGTGTATCTCGTCTGGGGCACTGATCAACCACAGACTCGAACGTGGCGTAGAATGCATCCTTCACGGTGAGATCACTCGCCTCAGTCGGAGCATAAACAGAGACCAGGGAAATGACACCTAAGGAGTGACGAATCCTTAATCTCATGATACGCTCGTTGACCGGTGTTACCTCAATTATCATTGGGGTCAGCTTATTGGACACAGCTACAGCAACTCCTTGGGTATGGTAACCATCAGAGCGACCAGACCAATAGTAGGTGTAACCACCCACCATTATCTCGCCGCAATCCGGTCTCCGAACCTCAGAGAGAGCTGCAATCCCGATGTCCAAACGCTTGAGCTCAGATGATAACAGAGACAGGTGATCATCCTCTCTTAGGGATAGGACATTCCAGGCACCCACCCAAAGGGACCGCCTCAGTTTAACCCAAGGAGACCGCCGTCTGGTGGACACCTCAGCACCACTCCGACACACTCTCCCGCAATCTGACCCAGGGATGTTACCCCGTGGTTTCCCTCCTATCGTCAAAGATTGGGGGTCCTGAAGGCTTTGCCCCAATCCCGTCATCCGGTGAGCTGCCCTGCGAAGGGAAGCTGCACAGGAGGTACTCCCACGGAGTGGGTTTTCAGATTTTTTTGCGTTTTTGTGTTTTGCGGAATGAAGGGTTTTACGGTGGCCGCAGTGCAAATCCTGCCACCAACCTCCTAATAAAAAGGTAACCCAACTGCAGGAGGACGTCCGCAGACACAGTTGGGCACCAGCTATGGTTGGCTCACAAGGAGCTCCTCCGCCCTCCCCCCCGAGCTGCAAATCCTATAAAGGTCGGAGAAGTCCCTCCGTCTCTCTCTTGCTTTTTGAGTTTCTCCACCTCTCTCGCCTCGCCTTGTCGACACCGCCACGACCTGCCTCCTGCTGCCCGGACTCTGCCTCCTCGTCTCCGACTACCTGGTCCCGCTAATACTCCCTTCTCGCACTCTGGACTCTGCCCCTTCTCGACTCGTGCTCCTCCTTTGCGGTGCCCAATTCTTGGTTCTAAACTCCCTCTTCATTTGGTTTTCTGTGTCTGTGTGTGTGTGCGTATGTGTGTGTCCTGACGCCTGTTTACCTAAGTAGGACTGCAGAAGATCGTTATTATTGGGTGGTCGCTGGACTACCGTTTTTCTCAGGTTTTCCGTCTGTCTGTTTGTATGTAATGGACAGCTCTGGAGGCCAGAGGAGTCAACCAATTTTGATGAAACTTGACTGGTAGGTTCATACCAGGATCTAGTTGTCTGCTTTTGAGCACCGTTGCTATGGACGCCACCGTTGCCTCGCAACGGGACTTTGAAATTTTTGAAAAAATATCCTAAATTTTTTTTCAAAAATCTGCTTCTGCGCTTTTATGCGCACTTTTGTCAACCTTTGTCAAAAATTTCAGCCCGATCCGTCAAAAACTGTATGACATATGTAATTATATCGCGACCACCCATGTCGCCTCCCGGCTTGTTATTGTTATTAATTTCATGTTAAGTCTGCTCTGTGTCCCCTTTTGTAAGTTGCCTGTTTATTTGCTGCACCACACCTCTCTCCCCTCTCTGCACAACACACCCCAATAAATCTTAAGTGCCACATATCTTTCCTCGCCCACTGTTAATAAATTATCATTAGGAATGTTCCCTGCTCGTCTTTTATTTGTGGTTTCTTTCATTGATCCAGCATGGTCCAAATCCTAGTTTAGCCGTGACTTTATTCCCAATGATCCATTACTCATAGCCGGTACGTCCTTGGCAGTGTCGCTCGGCTGCATCCGATCCAGTTTGGACAAGGCGTACCGAGGGTGTGTTCCCCAGTAATTAAACCACGTGATTAATTAGGTAACCTGATTAACCCATAGACGGGAGTACCCTCGGTCACGCGGTTGGGTTATTGGCATCCACGGTCGGTTAAGCGACCCACCGCATCATGGAATTATCCGTGTGCGACGGCCTGCAATTCCGGGGAGTTTGGTGGGAACAGAGATAGCTTCCCCCACTTGGTGGTCTTCTCACCCAACCCCCCGGCCTGCAACAATATGAATTGGGTTCCGAGAATTTTTCAAGTCGTTTCATGTGCAGCCTGTGGCTGCTGGTTGCGTCATTTTCTTGACGCACAGTTGTTCCGCTGATGCAATGCCCTGTTGCCAGTGGGCTGGTACACATTTTGCTGACCTCAGAAGGATGACAAGCTGAGTCAACCCACCTGGTGTTATTTCAATGTAAAAAACCGCAGGCTCGAACTCAATACCCTAAGATATCAAGCGAGCTACCTCAAGAGCCATGAAGCCCAAACCAGGCATATTTTTCAATTTATTTTCCTTCATCCAAATATATTTTTAATTTCCTTCCTTCATCCCCCCTCCCCAAACATTGGGGCTGTGTTTTGTTATTGTCAGGCATCTCTTGGTCCTGGTTCATCTTGTCGGTATTATTGACCACATTTGCACGATTTATCTTTAAAATGATCTCCAGAAACTAGTTTTACAGCTCACTATCCTCAAAAATTGCTTTGCTTAACTTTACTCTGCAAAAATTTTGATTGCTCCAAAGAAGGTGATTTATTTTGACGCTTCGGTGGGAATCGTGACGGATTGGTTATGAGCTAGGTAATATGTTTGTAGAAACAAACCCCCAGAAAGATGAGCCTGTTGATCAAGTTAGATGATGACTTTCACCATCCTCCTTTATTTCCTTAACTGGAGTGAGTTATTTTTGAACACGAGTTTGAAGCCATCGGTGAAGTTTCCTCCGAATTATTGTCGTACCTGAAGAGTCGAGGTGAACAAATTCCTCCTCAGAAAAGGTAACTGTGCTTGGTGTTGTGGAGGGTAGGTGGTACATGTGTGCTTGGTGTTGTGGAGGGTAGGTGGTACATGTGTGCTTGGTGTTGTGGAGGGTAGGTGGTACATGTGTGTTTGGTGTTGTGGAGGGTAGGTGGTACATGTGTGTTTGGTGTTGTGGAGGGTAGGTGGTACATGTGTGTTTGGTGTTGTGGAGGGTAGGTGGTACATGTGTTTGGTGTTGTGGATGGTAGGTGGTACATACGTTTGGTGTTGTGGAAGATGTGTGCTTGGTGTTGTGGAGTGCAGGTGGTACATGTGTGTTTGGTGTTGTGGAAGGTAGGTGGTACATGTGTGTTTGGTGTTGTGGAGGGTAGGTGGTACATGTGTGTTTGGTGTTATGGAGGGTAGGTGGTACATGTGTTTGGTGTTATGGATGGTAGGTGGTACATGTGTGCTTGGTGTTGTGGAGTGTAGGTGGTACATACGTTTGGTGTTGTGGAAGATGTGTGCTTGGTGTTGTGGAGTGCAGGTGGTACATGTGTGTTTGGTGTTGTGGAGGGTAGGTGGTACGTGTGTTTGGTGTTGTGGAGGGTAGGTGGTACGTGTGTTTGGTGTTGTGGAGGGTAGGTGGTACGTGTGTTTGGTGTTGTGGAGGGTAGGTGGTACGTGTGTTCTTGGTGTTGTGGAGGGTAGGTGGTACATGTGTGTTTGGTGTTGTGGAGTGTAGGTGGTACATGTGTGCTTGGTGTTGTGGAGGGCAAGTGGTTCTGTGTGCTTGGTGTTGTGGAGGGTAGGTGGTTCATGTGTGCTTGGTGTTGTGGAGGGTAGGTGGTTAATGTGTGCTTGATGTTGTGGAGGGTAGGTGGTTCATGTGTGCTTGTGGTTATGGGGGGTAGGTGGTACATGTGTGCTTGGTGTTATGGAGGGTAGGTGGTACATGTGTGTTTGGGCAGGGTAGGTGGCACATGTGTGTTTGGTGTTATGGATGGTAGGTGGTACATGTGTGTTATGGAGGGTAGGTGGTACATGTGTGCTTGGTGTTATGGAGGGTAGGTGGTACATGTGTGTTTGGTGTTATGGAGGGTAGGTGGTACATGTGTGTTTGGTGTTGTGGAGGGTAGGTGGTACATGTGTGTTTGGTGTTGTGGAGGGTAGGTGGTACATACGTTTGGTGTTGTGGAAGATGTGTGCTTGGTGTTGTGGAGTGCAGGTGGTACATGTGTGTTTGGTGTTGTGGAGGGTAGGTGGTACGTGTGTTTGGTGTTGTGGAGGGTAGGTGGTACATGTGTGTTTGGTGTTGTGGAGTGTAGGTGGTGCATGTGTGCTTGGTGTTGTGGAGGGCAAGTGGTTCATGTGTGCTTGGTGTTGTGGAGGGTAGGTGGTTCATGTGTGCTTGGTGTTGTGGAGGGTAGGTGGTTAATGTGTGCTTGATGTTGTGGAGGGTAGGTGGTTCATGTGTGCTTGTGGTTATGGGGGGTAGGTGGTACATGTGTGCTTGGTGTTATGGGGGGTAGGTGGTACATGTGTGCTTGGTGTTATGGAGGGTAGGTGGTACATGTGTGTTTGGGGAGGGTAGGTGGTACATGTGTGTTTGGTGTTATGGAGGGTAGGTGGTACATGTGTGTTTGGTGTTATGGAGGGTAGGTGGTACATGTGTGCTTGGTGTTGTGGAGGGTAGGTGGTACATGTGTGCTTGGTGTTGTGGAGGGTAGGTGGTACATGTGTTCTTGGTGTTGGGGAGGGTAGGTGGTACATTTGTTTGCTGTTGTGGAGGGTAGGTGGTACATGTGTTCTTGGTGTTGGGGATGGTAGGTGGTACATGTGTGCTTGGTGTTGTGAGGGGCGGTGGTATATGTGTTCTTGGTGTTGTGGAGGGTAGGTGGTACATGTGTGCTTGGTGTTGGGGAGGGTAGGTGGTACATGTGTGCTTGGTGTTATGGAGGGTAGGTGGTACATGTGTGCTTGGTGTTGTGGAGGGTAGGTGGTACATGTGTGCTTGGTGTTGTGGAAGGTACGTGGTACATGTGTGCTTGGTGTTGGGGAGTGTAGGTGGGACCTGTGAAAAGGTAGTTGTGGTATTGTTTGTATGTGTGGACTTGTTGTCCATCAATTTGAACTTGTATTGGGTATCTGTCCTTGCAGACTGGGCCAATTCACAAAGCATATTTTGTGTGAAGGACCTCCAAAGAACAGAGATGCTGCACAGCATGCAGCCTGCCTCTGGTACCTGGAAACCATGTTTGCTTTTTCAAACCTCACTTCCAACAAATTGCAGTGCAAAGGTGAGGCAAACATTTCAGCTTTGTATTTCTTCACAACTCGCTCAGTTGGTTTCATTTCTCTCGTTGAGACGTCACTGCTGTGTTGTGAAATGACAGTGTGATTAGAAATGAAATCTTGTATTCGTGTTTATCAATTTTCATGGTGGACTATGATTCGAGACTTTCTTGCACTTACTTTATATTTAAAAAGCCAAAGGTATGTTGTTGTTGTTGTTGTTCGTGATTTCCTCTGCATGTTACAGGATAACTTTTTCATGGTTGGCTTATTACCTCTGCCACCGAAGGTGGACGGAGGTTATGTTTTCACCTACGGCTGTCTACTTGTTTGTCTTTCTGAGTAGGATATCTCAAAAAGTTGTGGGCTGATTCGGACGAAATTTGGTGGACAGGTTGGGTCTGTGACCAGGAAGAATTGATTAGATTTTGATGAAGATCTGGATCTGGAAACTCGAATTTTAAAAAGCGATTTTTCACCATTGAGAGACGGGGCAAAAAAAGATAAAAAAAACATGATATTTCAAAAAGTTGTGGATGGATTATGACAAAACCAGGTGGTCAAGTTGATTCGGTGACGGAAACAAGCAGATTAGATTTTGGTTTCGGACCAGATGCAGATCCTGTCTATCAGTGGGATACAAAATATAAACTGTTCAGCTTGGTGGAGGTATGCGCTCTACTGAGTGTCGTTCTAGTTTTGAATGTTTCTCAATTGGGACGGTGATTGGTTCAAGCTGTAGTCGTGTTTTTGCAGCACTCGAAACATTGGCAAGTCATCATTCGCCTCCCCGCCTTCTCACAGAGGGTTCGGGGGGGCGGGGGAGATTCTGTGCCCATGACATGCCCCTGGGTACTACCAACACGTATACAAAATTTGATCGATTATCGGCCCAGCCCTGTTTTTACCCCATGCAGGTGAAGTAATTGGTTCATGTCTGTCTGTCTCTGTGTCCGTCCGTCCATCTTGTCAGTTTATGATTGAGGAATGGCTTATTTGAATTGAATTATATTTTGAACATGAATGAAGAGACGAGCGCTTCGTTTTACCGTACCTTGGCTCTGAATTTGTTCCGATCGCACATGCGTTGAGAGGATCGAGCTAATATTTTCACTCTGTTTGCCTGCCTGGCAGTCAAACAAAATTGAAAATTATTGCAAACAGGAAACTTGTTATTTCTTGCAAAAAGGAAAACAGAGAAACTATTGCAAACAGGAAAAGCCTTCAGGACCCCCAGTCTTTGATGATAGGAGGGAAACTACGGGGTAACCTTCCCGGGTCAGATTGCGGTGGGCTGTGTCGGCGTGGTGCTGAGGTGTCGTCCACCAGACGGCGATCTCATCAGGTTAACCTGAGGCGGTCTCTTCGGGTGGGTACCTGGAATGTCCTATCCCGAAGAGATGGAGATGGGACAGGCGTCTGCTTCGAGGATGGCCAGACTGATGCCCCTCGAGTTCCGGTGCAAAGTGGACGCAACAACGTGCTGTAGCACATGCACCGTATGAATGTATGTATATGTATAGATGTAAAATGGCAGTAAAATCTGGAATTATTTTTTTATTTTCCACCTTTAACCCATTTTGAACCTTTATTTAAAGTGAATTATGTGCTTGAAGATTGTATAAAACAAATTGCCTTCATAATGCTTCCAAGAACCATGCATTATATTGATATGTAGCATTAGAGGGCGTGCCATGTTTGGCGAGGTGAAGACGACGTAGCCATTATGGGTATGTTCCGATAATCTCCATTAACTTGTCTTTATTGTCACCACCATCAGCACTGCGATGATATTGCTGGATAAAGTTTATCATCATCGTGATTATTAAAGGTAAGTTTCATGATCTCAATAATGCAAGAAAATAAACTTTATTTGATGTTCTTAACCGTTGAGGTGGCTGGCTTAAAATTTTCGGGTCTTGAGTTTGAGCCCTTGTCGTGCCATTACATAACACCAGGTGGGTTGATTCGGCCTGTCATCCTTCTGAGGTCGGCTAAGTATGAGTACCAGTTTCTTGGAATGGAAACGGGGGGGGGGGGGGCATTGCATCAGTGGCACAGCCACGCACCCAGCAATGATGCAATTAGCAGCCACAAGGTGCATACAAAATAAAAATAATAACTCAAGAAAATAAACTTTATTATATGTTCTTAACAACCTTTTTATTTATGAAAATATAGAGCACAAAAATAATGCACAAATGTGTTAACGGTACAGTTTGAACAAATTTTAAAGTTGAAGTCCCTTACCCTGTTTTACCCATTACCGCCTAAGTTTGTGGATTTGTGGTTCACGGGGATTTTCAAGAATGTAACCCCCGAGAATGGCAAGGTCCTCCTGTATATTGTTATGGGTTTGCTGGCCATGTTCATGAGTGGCCTGTCTCGGACCCACTTCCCGACCTTTGACCCTGAAGCCGACGAGCCACAGATAATTCCGTGGTATGGTGGGTAGCTTAGCAGCCATGGACACCATCTGAAGCAACTAAATCTGATGGGGGTCCCCATGGCCAAATCTCGTGTTACCTTCCTGGTGACTTGGTTATCCCAGATGGGGAACCGTGCTCACGATGCCCCACCTTTATCTATTGATGATGTACAGTCGAGCTGAACTGCAAGTGGGACACTGGCTAGGCTGGTCGAGCTGTAGGATACATATCAGTAGGGTACAACCTACCCTCTATTTATTACACACTCTCTCGGACAATTTCAAACATTACAGCAATCTTACGATGTTAAACAGGCAAGTGTATGTGCGGTGTAAACACAAATATCACCGGTTTCTACCAATCACGGGCAACCTATTGTGTTCCAAATTAATTGTTGCCAATTGTGATTTTTGAACTGAGATGAGTCATTGTTTGTGTTCGCGTGTACAATTGCCTCCCATTACGAACCTTTTGCTGCTCCTCACGCACCGTTAATTGTAGTAATCAGACCAGCATCCGTTGAAGACAAAGTCTTCGATATCCCCTGCCATAGTAAATGAGGACAAGGAGCAAAAGGCACCAGTTCAATATATTCTTGATGTGTGTACCAAATGTCATAAAGAAATAGTTAATAGTTTTGCAACTCTGCTCTGGAAACAAAGGTTAACCTCAATTATTTCTTAATACCCAACTTGTTTCCATGGAAAGTGACAAATTTTTTTGGGGGAAATCTCTAAATATCAACAGGCACCAGTTCACCACTTGCTTGATATGTGTACCAAATTTCATAAATATATATTGAGGAGATTTGTAGTTAAGCTCCGGAAACGAAATGCGACGAACGGATGGAACCCATTTCTATATCCCCCGCCAATTTCGTTGGTTGGCGGGGGATAATAATGAATCGTCATCGAACAGGAAATGCTGTACGTAGATCTTGTAATCATAGATCGACAAGATCTAGTAGTAGACACACAACAGTTAATAATGGTGTCCAAACGTAAAACTATGGACAAAATTAATCTTCAAAAAAATAACATTAAAATTGATCGTAAGCCCAAATAAAATAAAATAAATTAAAATTAATCTTCTTAAGCCAAAAGATTAAAAATACAATAAATTCAAATTTATCTTCTCTGTGGCAATGCAGCAGGCAACCTCGTCATGCTCCCAATAATCCAATAGCTATGGCAAGTTCTACCTCCACATCTTTCTAACCAAGATGGAGTAGCCTTTCATGGTTGCTTTATGCAGTTTCTTCTTCCAGAAGAGCATGGGAGGAGTCGATTTATTGATATAATTCCAGCCACCAAGATTTAATTGACAAGGTGAGAGCTAATTGGTTATTCCCTCCATTCGCAGGTGAGGGATGTGGGTGGGTCTTCATTTTTAATTATTTATATGTTTATTGCTTCAGACATTTGCACGTCGTACATGCTTGGGAGACTTGTTTGTCTGCATTTTTGTCTGTGCTGTCACTGACGATTCACCGAGCGATGAAACCGGTCCGGCAGCTGAGAGGGTGTGTAACATTGCGATTCTCATGTGTGTACAATGTGTGAACGTCTTTACAGCTGTGGAGGGACTCTGGGAAGGGTTTGAAACAGCAAAGGGCTTACCTTGATAGTCTTTCCTGGTTGCTTTATGCAGCTTCTTCAGCAAGAAGAGCATGAGAGGAGTTGATTTATTTATATAATCCTAACCGCCTGAGTTTAATTGATTATATTCCTTCCATTCACACTGAGATGTGGGTGGGTCTTCATTTTTCATATACGTGTGTGTGTGTGTGTGTGTGTGTGTGTGTGTGTGTGTGTGTGTGTGTGTGTGTGTGTGTGTGTGTGTGTGTGTGTGTGTGTGTGTGTGTGTGTGATTTTGTACATTTTTGTGTGCTGACGGACACCGAAGTCGACACACCAGGAAAAATGACAACCGTCAGAAAGCATCCGTAAATGAAAATATGGATCAATGACAACAAAATAAATGAAAAAAATCGATGCAGGTGAGTGACCCGAAGCAATGGGGAAACACGGTTCATATGCTTACACAATGTGTAAGCACACCCTGCGAGTGTGTAATATATATATATATATATATATATATATATATATATATATATATATATATATATATATATATATATATATTGTGTGTGTATTTCAATTGTAATGTGCTTATTTGTGGTTGTTGTCGATCTTCCTCGATATTTTCTCAAAACCCAGGAACCGAGCCCCCGCTTTGCCATTGGCCCTTGGTTTCCACGATCGCGGCATTTTCCAAGAACCTAACCCCCACGATATTGGAGGGTTTACTGTATACGTGGGTGTGCACTTATGGGTCAACATAAACATATAAGTTAATCTGAAACTGAAATTAAATAAGTGTATCCTGTATTCATGCAGCCTTCAACCCAATAACATGCTGTGGGGCGGAGCACTGAGGAAAGGAATTTGAATGTGCTTTGAACAATGCTGTGTTCAGGCTATGTGCCTGAAATGCTTGATGGCTGCACTCCCACATGAAGGAGAAATGTACTGGGGGAAATAATTATTTTGGGTGGCTTTTTAAAATCGTGTCCGAGTACACCGAATTGAACCATTGCCATGGATCTTGGAATGAAAACATCTGGACCCGTTCGATGCAAGATTCCAGACTGTCCTGGAATCTTGCATCGCAGAAAGTGGACGATTGCTGTAACACTGAAATTAAAAAAAAACAAACTTTTCTTTGTCAACATAAGTTTTCACAAATGAGATGTAAAGCATGAGAGTGAATGCCACACAATCTCTCTTCTGTGCCTTCTTGTGCTCCTTCTAAAATGCATCCTAATTTGCATTGACAGACCCCCTTGGACCTGGAGTTCCACCTGTGGTTGCTGACAAATTGATGGATACTTTTACGACACAGTCCTATCGCAGTGAGAGGTGGAAATTGATGGAACAATTTATTTTGAAAGTTTTTCGGTTTTCCTCTTCTTACCTGCCTCGTTCTCTTTGTTTACCTCCAGCTTTCTTTCCCGATATCGTTGTTTGTCTGTATGCTTATCGTCTGCCTCTTCTCTTGGTTTGTGGAATGATGGTGCACTTGCACCTTGAAATTGCTTTGCTTGTCGAGTGCAATTGACCTTGGATTGGTTTGTGCCTTTGTGGTGTAGTGGCAGTATGACTCGTGTGATAACCCCGCCACTGAAGGACAAGTTGAATGTTTACGCTCTCGCCATTGCACTGCACATCTCTGATTTCAAAATGGATATCACTCACCTGCGAGCAGACCTGAAGGTTTCTCAAAAAAAGTGAGCTGCTTTACCTCATTCTGGTTGTATAACAAGCTAGAAAGTAATATCTGGGGTCAGAACATCACTGCACAGTACTGGCATGAGTAAACCATTTTTACCTCAGTCACCGAGGGTGGAAGGAGGTTATGTTTTCACCCCTCTCTGTGTTTGTTACTTACGAAATCTAAAGATTTCGTAAGTATATTGATGACTTCCATCCTCTGTTTGTGTGTTTGTTTGTGTGTTTCTTTGTCGGCACGATAACTCGAGAACGGAAGAAGCTACCAATGTCAAATTACACCACGTGATTCAGGAGGGTGATTGCTAGCGCTGATTAGATTTTGGTCAAAATCGGTCAAAGGTCAAGGTCACAGTGAGGTCAAACATAATTCCGTAAATTCATGTGGAGAAATGGAGTATTTTTGCTTTGGTCGACGTTACGAGTTTGTTTTAACTTCGATTTTAAATTTGTCTTCGGTTTTTGCGATCGCTTGGGACGCTTAACACTCTGTTGTCGAAATTCTGGTAAAAATCGGATGTTTTAGAGACGTTTTAAGATCGTATAAAAAATATTTCACTCACCGCGTCATGGCTTGTCACGTGGTGCAGCGCGCTCGAGCAGACACATCGTTGATCACGTAAAGGTTTTGTGTGTGTGCGCGCTGACGGTGTTTTCGATAAAGATGGTGTTTAAAAGTCATTTTTTTATCCCAATAAAGGTTATCGTCGCATGCCTGACTCGCTAAGCCGTCGGATTATGTAAAGATTGTTGGTGGATGGCCGAATATTACGGTTTTGTGACTGATAAAATAATATTAAATAATTGCGTGGAGAAATGGAGATTTTTGCTTCGGTCGACGTTACGATTTTTGATGGTTTGATACAGAATCATCGTAGAAACTTCTGGTTTGCGTCGCTACCTTCTCTGGAGACAGCTTTTATTAGACAAGGTCAGAGGTCAAGTTGACGATTTCCTAAGTACCAGTCTATGACTGCTTGTTTGCTTGTTTGTTACTTGCAAAATCGAAGATTTTTCAAGTATATTGGTCAGTTGATTAGGTTATTCTGTCTGTTTGTCTGTTTTTCAATCGCCTACAGGTCACAATTTAAACCGGTCGTCATGAAACTTTACCACATCGTAGAGTTTGTCATAAGCAGATTGTTTTTGGGTGAAATTTGTCAAATTTCTAAAATCCTCAATTTTTATCCGATTAACTAGAAATTTGAAGATTTTCAGAGCTCACTGAATTCAACCACCAATTATTTTGGAGGTCAACATGGACCAAAAGGTCAACATCGGCCGAACTTCTCATCTTGTCAATTTTCATCTGATTGACTTGGAATTTGAAGAGGAGTTGCATATTTGGTCTTTGAATTCAACCACCAATTATTCTTCAAGGTCAAATTCGTTTTATGGAATTTTGCCAGTGTCGTGCTTGGCACGACGTCTTTTTCCTGTTTGTTTGTTTGTGTGCAGGATATCTCAAAAAACTTTGATGGATTCAGATGAAATGTGAAGGGCACTTTGGGTATGTGATAAGGATGAACTGATTAGATTTTGGTGAAGATCCGGATCCGGATCCAGACACTGGCATGTTTTTTATTTTTATTTTATTTTTATTTTATTTTATTTTTTTTAAGTGATTCTTCACCATTGAGAGAGAGGGTTAAAACCTATACATCGCATGATATCTCAAAAAGTTGTGGACGGATTCAAACGAAATTTGGTGGACATATTGTGAATGTGAGGATGAAGAATTTATTCAGTTCTTGTCAGCTCAGGTCATTTATGGGAGCATGCGTCGGAACAGCGTGTCGATATTCACCAATTTTGGTGAATATCTGAACCTGGATCTGATTATTTTTACAATGATTCTTCACCATTGACATGGGACCAAAAACGATATACAGCATGATATTTCAAAAATGTATTGGGCCCGATGTGTTTTAGTGAATCGGGCATTGTGTGTCGGAGTATTGTCTCCACTGAGTGCCTTTCTTGTTTTTTTATTGCATTCACATTTGCAGTAAATCTCAAGACCTGAAATGTTTCACAATTGACCATTGTGCAAGGACTTTGGAACTGTTGACTGTGTTTTCAGGATTGTGGAGCTGGGCAGGGCCATGGGTCTAAGAATCAAACGTGCTTCGGTCTCAAAGAACCAGAAGACCAAACCTGAATTTCGTTTGGAAGACATTCATTGGCAGGCCACACTCCAGTTACCTTTCGTCTTACCTGAACCTCCTGTGGCCAGGAAGAAGAAATGGACACGATGAACAGCAGACCTGCACTTCTGCAAACATGCCAAGGGTTGGATTTTATTTTGGGATGCATGTGTCACCTGCTTCCTGTGGATAAATAATATCCAGCAAAACCGATTCCTTTATCTGACATCATTCTTACAAAATCAATTGATGGATTTCTTTGTTTTGAGCAATTTATTTATTTGCTGTTGGAGCCAGAGATTTATCATTCATAAATTTCTCGTAATGGCCTTTGTACTGCTCAAAAAGCTATGGCTGATGGAACCTTCATAATAAACAGGTTTCCCTACCTTTTTACCTTCTGCCTCTTGACCAAGGACCGTCATTATGACCATTTGGTGAAAAGAGTTAAGAAAGTATGATCGAAATTGTCAGTTTTTAGGTCAGCTTGCTGACCTAATATAACCGTTCGATGTCCTCAGATCCGTCCGTCTGTCTGTCTCTGTCTCTGTCTCTGTGTCTGTGTCTGTGTCTGTGTCTATGTCCATCCGTCTGTCAATTTTTATTTTTCGATCTCCTCCTTGACGTCTCGGCCTATTGAGTTCTAAGTTGACACGATGATAATACTAGTTGCTCTCTGTAGATCGTCTGAGCTCTTTTTCACATTTTCTCCTCGGGGTCAAGGTTACAGGGTCATCAAGTGCAAAATGACCGATTGGTCGAATGGCCTATAAGGAAGCATCGGACGGATATAATGCAGAATGGGTTCCATAGGGATTATTAAGAAGATTTAATTCGACCAACTGGTTTCTCGTTACCTCTGTCGTCTGGCCCTGTTTATTGGGCAGCACGAGGTCCGCCGACTTCAACATGGCTTCACGTGGTTATTTTAAATTTTGTTTTCACTTTCATAGTCGCTAGGGTTGATTAACACTCGACTGCATCAAGTTTTGTGAAAATTGAATGTTTATGTCTTCGGTCTGTGTGAAATGCATTGCAGCGCGGGGTAGCTTCCATGGCCTTCCATCCGTTTCCATACCATATAACGAGTCTGTCTTAAGTTCGAGTTGATTTCTGTTTTCACTTTTGGGACCTTCTGGTGCAGCTACACGTTTAATGAAGATAATTTTCGTGCAAATCCGCTCAGAAACGCACTTTTCATGAGGAAAATATATTCAATTCAAATAACCGTGACACTCTGGAAGGGACACCACATGCTTTCCATTCACTGCTTCACCTCGTCACCTGTCCTCCTGAGGGACTGCTTATTCGTAGCATCTGTGAGATTAATGTTTATATTTTAGATGGTTTGGGGATGTGTTCTACAAGAATCTGAAAGAATTCCGGTGAAAAACGGATGTTTTAAGATTTTGTTAGGGCATTTCATCCGACGGCGAGCTGGCTGGTCACCTGACGCCGCACAGACGTGCAGGTCGCGAGTGATTGAGCTTCTCGGTGGTCGGAGGGTCCTTTTTAGTTGGGGTCCAGCTCTGTCCTGGATACAGCCATTAAATGCACACACTTAGAGTATTTATTTCATGGCCATCAACGCAGGTTTGAAAATTGTATAATGATGTTGGGAATGATTCCTAGAATATGGAGATTTTTGCTTTGAGCGGCCTCACGCGGTTATTTTAAATTAAATTTGAATTCTGTTTTCACTTTCCGGAGTCACGACGGTTGATTAACACTCGGTTACATCAAGTTTTGTATCCGAGCTGACCGTCAAACCCGCTCGGGTGTATTATTATATTGTGTTTTGTCATTACATTTACAAAGCCTCATGAGGTCCAGCTTTAAGGTTTCCCAAGGTTCTGATGGTGTTGTTGGTCTTTATTCCATATAGCCAAGGCCTGTTCCAGTTTGCTTTGCCCTTTACAAGTAAAATTTAATCAATCTGCAGTTTGAACATTCACTTTCTTTTCTTTTCATTTATTTTCTTGTTTAACCCTCTTCCTCCCTGCTGACTCAGTGCTGAGAGCAACCTGGTCCATTTAACGTTGGTTCCATTTTGAATGGTTGTTGAAAAAGTAATTTATGAAATATTTATTATCTCGTACGCATCGCGCAAAGTTAGAGAAAACATTTGCTTCAGTCTGTCTGTCGAGTAATGAAAAAAAAAACAGAAAATCATTCCAAACAGGAAACTTCTTGTTTTTAGAGACTTCAGAAGGGACCCAAACAACGGACGTGTAAAAGAGGGTGAGTCGACCGTGGTAAACGTCCGAATCAATGGGTGGTTTTTTTTGGGGGGGGAGGGGGAAGTATTCACACCCCTCGAATTTTGGCGCATTTTGTTGTGTTTCCGACTGAAATTAAAATGGATTGAATTTAATTTATTTTGTCACCGATCTACACAAAATACTCCACAATGACAGTGAAAACATGTTATTATAAATTTTTACAAATTGATTGAAAATGAAAACTTGAAATGTCTTGCATCAATAAGGAACAAAATATGACTCTTTATGGTTACATGCAAGGGATATGCATCATTAATTGATTTTGGAATGATTTGCATTTGGTCTCAAATTCAATATGGCCACCAAACAACTGAATTTCACCTTGTGTTTTTTTTTTTTCTTTGTACAGTGTCGAGGCTCGTATGAGGGCTAACACACAATGCACAGCAAGGGGGGGGGGCATGAGAAAAGAGGGGTGGGAGAGGGAAGGACAAAATGGTGGGGGCACGGAGAGATTAGGAGATTTGTGGAAGGGAGAGGGATGGGGCAAGGAACACGGCGGTATACAAAATGACATTACAGGGGCTTTCAGGAAGGAAAGCCATAATTTGAAGGAGGTGGGTTTGGGGTGGATTAACGGGGGTAGAAAACATCGAGGATTTGGATGGGGGATGATAGGTGGTGGTGAACAGCTGTTTTGAAGGCCTGGGAGGAAGAATGGGATTGAAGAGAGTGAGGGAGTTTATTCCAAAGGCGGGGAAAAAAAAGAGTAATAAAAGAGTGAAGGTGAGCAGTGATTCGTGATTTTGGTAGTTTTACCATAAGGGGGTTGATGGCGGACCTTGAGCGCCCTGTGCAAATATAGTGGGGATAAATCGCAGACAGAGCAAGGGGGGGGGGGGGCGAGACCGGAGAGGAGACGGAAGAAGACAAAGACCACCGACCTGCCTGCAGTGAGAGTGAGAAGCCCAAAGACTCGGCCTCATCGTGGGAGATACCAATGAACCTAAATGCCTTGGTTTCCACAGCGTGAAGCTGAGAATGGTGAGAGGCAGGAGCACCAGCCCTGAGGGGAGAGCAGTGCTCCATCAGACTGTGGACTAAAGCTTTCTATGTGGTCAAGAGCTCAGGTGGGCCGAGGAAGGACTTTGCGCGACGGAGGATTCCCAGTCGGCGACTGGCTTTGGAGGCCAACTTGGAAACGTGGTTTTCCCAGGAAAGATCATGGCAGATAGTGAGACCCAGAAGCTTGAAAGAAAGGACTTCTTCCAGAGAATTGTTGAGAAAGTAGATGGGGGGGGGGGGGAGAGGGTTTCTAAACGGTCCTTTCGGAGAGACATTGTGAGAGTGGGATTTGTCAGGATTGAAAGACGTGTTGCATGTGTTGGACCAGTTTGTGATTTTATCCAAATCTGCAGAGAGTGAAGAAGCTGCTGCATGCCGGTCTGAGGGATGACAGATGGTACGGCAGAGGGTGGAGTCATCAGCAAAGAGATAAAGAGGATTTTCCAGAGAGTCGGAGAGATCATTCGATGAAAACCAGAAAAAGAACAGGGTCCAGAACGCTACCTTGAGGACCTCCAGCCTGGACAGGAACAGGGGATGAAAGGACTCCATTTAGGGCCACACGTTGACTGCGACAGGAGAGAAAGTCTGCGAGCCATGAGTGGAAATGGCCTTGGATACCATAAGAAGTGCAATCTGGACCGGTTGCAGAATCTGAGTCGAGCTTTAACAGCAAACTCTCCACTTTGTCAGAAGAAAAGGACACAGAGTCCAGGGACAGTTGGGTGCGACTGTGTAAGGTGGGTACAGAAAGCGATGGGTTTCGCGCACAAGATTTAGATGCAAACACCAAATTTAGGCATTCAGCCTTTTCACGTGTGCTATCAGCAGTGCGGCCATTTGAGGTAAGGAGGGGATGGAGGGGGAACATTCCCCAGAAACAGATTTGATTCGACGCCACCAGGATTTGGAGGGAGAGAGGTTTGAGAGTTCAGACTTGAGATCAGAAAGATGTTTTCTGGCTCTCCTGAGGGTAGAGACATGTGAGCTTTATGGAAGGAACTGAAATTGCCTCATGGAAAACAAACACAACTGAGAGTAAAGGCAAGTTGTTTGAGGACAACTGCCTCGCCACAAGCTTCAGTGAACCAATGGCGGGAGGGAGGGTAGGACAACTGATGATGAGAGGGGATAAATCTGTTCTTGAGGGAGAGAAAGTTTCTTTGAAAGAATTCCCAGGATGAGTTGATATTGGAGAAAGTAGCGATGGGAGACCAGTCTCGAAGTTTGATGGCTGCTTGGAGACCCTGCCAGTCGGCTTGATTGAAATGCCAGACTCGACGGTGCTTACGTGGTTCTCTGATAATATCCAGAGAGATGACCACTTTGAGAAGGACGTGGTCTGAAGAACTGATTGGAGCAGAGGAAAGGCAGCAGAATTTTTCAGGGAAATTTGTCAAAATCCGATCCAGAACAGATGGAGTTCTGTTGATTGAGATCCGGGTCGGGAAGTTGACTGATTGAACCAGTCCCAATGAGTCGCAGAAAGCTTGTGCTGAAGTGCTATGACAGGTGAGAGAGGTACCCACACCCACCCAACTGGAATGATGACAGTTGAAGTCACCACATATGAGGAAGAGAGAGTTCAGATGAGAGGATAGAAGTTGGTCCATGTTTTTGGATAGTGATGTGTAAATGTAGTCATCACTGTTTGGTGGACGGTACAACACACATATAAACATGTGGTGTGAGTGGAGGGGAAGCCAGAGTCAGAGGTATTACTGGGGGTATGGGGGGGGTGAGGGCAGTGCATGGAGAGTGAGGAATAGAGTCCTTGATGAAGAGAGCAACTCCTCCACCAGGACGAGGCTCAGGTCTGTCATACCGGAGGAGGGAGTAACCACGGAGCGATACTTGGGGGAGGAAAGTTTCTGTTTGGCATATTATGTCTTGTTTGTCAGTGGCAACCTGTATGGAAAGATCTGTCAAGTTTGAGCGAAGGCCCCGGATATTTGAGGTCCACACTGTGAAGAGGGAGGGGAGGGGGAGAGTAAAACAAGGGAGGAGGGGGGAGGTAAGGAGAGTTGTTGAAAGAGTGTGGGGGATTGCAACAGAGCTAAGGGAGGGGGCAGAGGAGGAGGAGAAAAGGCTCTGTGGTGCTGGATTGAGTAACAGTGGGGAGTAATAAGAGAGGGGGCAGAAGGCAGTGGAGGTGGAGGAATTTGAGGAGGTGGAGTGGTGAGAGGACATGGGAAGGAGGAAACTTTGTGGATGAGAGGAGGGGCAACTTTGAGGAGGGTGAATGGTGGGAGAAGAGTGAGTGGAGAGTTGAGGGAGAAAGGTGAGGGGGGAGTTTTTGAGAAAGGTGAGAGGGAGGCTTGGAGGGAGAAGAGTGTGATGGTTTCTTTGAGAGGGAGGGGTGAGTTGGCACTGAAGTTGGAAAAAAATGACGATTGAAGGAAAGCGAACATGCAAAGCAAACTGGGGTTTTAAATTTTTTAGTTCAGAAATGTGATTTGAAGACATTTCTTGATGGATTCAATGAAGGCGAAAAATCGGATAACTTCTGTTTTCCTTCGTGGACTGTGTCTTTAAATTTGGGTTAGGGAGTTGCTTATTGCATTTCGAGACACAGCACATTTTGTTTTGTCATTATTATTGATACCAATCTGTTGTCTTTAAAATGGCCTAAAAAACCCCCCAAATTAACACTTCTCTTGTACAATAAGACGAGCAGCAGAGCTTTTTCTCGCATTTAAACATGACACTAACTCACAATTGGTGAATGTTCAGCGATATTCATTCAAGGCCATTAATTTTCCAACGTTGTCCATTTGCATGAGTGTCATTCACTGATTTCCAAATCGGTGTCTGTCTGCAATTCAGTTGAGTGAACTTCATCACGACTCGGTAGCTGAAATCTGCTCTTTGGGAGCTGCATCTGATGTTTTAAACTTCATTATCAATTTTTGTCCATCCATTTACCCAGGATTCTTGGGAAGGGCAAACAGGTATATCATCGCGGAGCCTTGGGTGAACAGTTTTTTTTTTGCCACGGGAATAATGATCGGTTTCCAACAAATAGGAAAAGTATGAGTAATTAAGAGGAACTGAAATGATCAGTTAAAAGAAAACATTACCAAGTTCGAAACGCTCTTCCATCAGAATCCAAGACTTGATGCCATCTGGACCACAAGCCTTTTTATTGAACCACCTAAATCACTTCACATCTGAGTCCCAAATTGCCAGAATGGGACACGCTTGAGTATTTAGATCCTCAGACAGTTTCACCTTTTATTCGGTTCTCTGGAACATCATATCTGGTGTCACATTCACTCCGTTCACCCCCAAATTTGGAATGGGGAACATGAACGGGCAATCTTCCATCCTTCACCTTCTCGTTCATGCCCATCGCATTTCCGAGTCCCCTCCAAGTGTTACCAGCATCACCATCATGTAGTTCTACTTTCTGATGACAGAGCACATTTCTTTCCTCGATATCCTGAGGGTGCAGCCATCCTTGTGCAGGAATGAAGGTTTCTTCATTACACTTGCCTTCACTTCAGCAGTGACCCAAGCTTTGTTATTGGAAAACACGCATGTGGTTCTCTCTATGGTCACAAGGTTCTCGCAGAACTTCACGTAATCTGTGATCGTTTCAGTGCGTTCGTTGGGAGTCATCACAGGAGTCGAAAAATCCAATATGGTCGGGAATCCAAATGTGACTATTGAGGTCTCAGACGGGTGCACTACCTCGGTGCCGTCCTGTTGGACAGGGTTCCTGTTTTGGATCAAGTGCAATTCACTGGTGAACCATGCTTTGTTGATTGGCCATCAGGTGGCGTTGCTGGACACCCCAGAGCGGTTGCATTGGGTTCAAGTCAGGTCTCTGTGCTGTTCATTGCAAATTTTCAACTTCTTGTCCTCAAATCACTTCCTCAGAGACGGCAGTGTGGCAAGATACAATGTTACACGGGTCGAGTCCCAGCCATCGTATTACATCAAAGCCTTTGAGCATTGTTGAAGTTCACAATTTGACTATGTAACCTTCTTGAAGGGGTGGCCACAATCATGTCACACATTCTCGAAATATTTTGGTAATGAAAGATTCGAGCTAAAACTGGTGAAAGGGGAAAGGCATCGGAAAGGGAGAGGGACACACTACACTACAGGGTGGCCACAATGTCTTGTCACCCCTTGTAAAAATTGTGATATTGCCGTTTATCAAATTAGCTGCCAACACTAAAGGATTCTACAAGTGTGTAGAATCCGCGCGCGCGCGCACACACACACACACACACACATTTGAGATACTCATACATTGCATCAGTTTGTGCTCCATCATTGTCATTATCGTGTGTGTGTGTGTGTGTGTGTGTGTGTGTGTGTGTGTGTGTGTGTGTGTGTGTGTGTGTGTGTGTGTGTGTGTGTGTGTGTGTGTGTGTGTGTGTGTGTGTGTGTGTGTGTGTGTGTGTGTGATTGATTGATTGATTGGAATCTACATATGCGGGTTTCAGAATGTGGAATGGAGTCCTCCTCGGGTGGGTTCAAAGTATCCACCTTCATCATGGTAAGGGGTCATGATTCATGGACCAAGCTGTGAAGTTTTCTAAGTTTTATGCCGAGGGCTCTCTTCAGGATCGTTACTGAGCCCAGGACAGCTTCCAAATGTCGTTGGTTTATTATAAAATTCCGAAGGATGGTTTTTAGCTCACCTTTAAAGTAGCTCCCGGGAGCTTATGGGATTGCGTGTTGTCCATCCTTCATTCCACAAATACTTGCAACTTCTTCTCAGAAACTACACAAACTATTTCAGAGATTTGACCACAACCTTCATCACCCATGATGGCATTATAAAAAACACACAATTCCAACTCGAGGGGGAGCACTTGGGAGAGTGCAAAACCTCCGCCGCCAATACTGCTGGGTCACTCAAGTGAACCTTATATCTTATTCATTAAATAAGATGTTAACAGTGCTGACAGAGTTATAGTTCTTTTCTCCATTTTTTTTGGGGGGGGGAGGGGGGGGTTGGAAGTCACTTAAAACATGAAGAAATGCAAAAAAAAGAAATCGAAATTTTGTTGAAAAAAAAAGTTGCAAAAATTTTTTTTCTCTAACAATTTTTTTTGGGGGGGTTGGAAATCACTTAAAACATGTAGAAATGCAAAAAAAATTTTCTCTAAATTTTTGGGGGGAGGGTTGGAAATTACTTAAAGCATGAAGAAATGCAAAAAAAAAAAAAATAAATTTCTGTAACTTTTTTTTTGGGGGGGTAACAATTTTTGGGGGGGTTGGAAATCACTTAAAACATGCAGAAATGCAAAAAAAAACTTTTTGGGGGCGTAACAATTTATTTTTTTTGGGGGGGGGGGGGTTGGAAATCACTTAAAACATGTAGAAATGCAAAAAAAACAAATTTTCTCTAACAATTTTTTTTGGGGGGGGGATCAAGTCCAAAATTTAATGGCATGATCCTTGGACCATACCTAACCCCCCCACCAAGTTTCGTCGAAATCCGTCGAGGAGTTTTCCGTAATACTGTTCACAAACAAACAAACAAACAGAAAGGGGTGAAAACAGTAACCTCCATCCATCTTCGAAGATGGCGGAGGTTAATGAAACTTCATTCGAACCTTCATCACCCATGACGTACCAAGGTTTGTTCATACATTTTAAAAATCCACAGGTGCCGTGTCAAGGGGGTTTAACCCGACCTGGACGGATGGCAAAGCTCCCTTGAAGGCTACAACCGAGACTCGGATATTCATGTGCATGCATTAACGGGGTGTAATGGCAGAGAGATGATCCACCCAGCAGGAATTCAGCACAGGGGCGCTGCACCAGGACAGCATAATGATAGTGTCTTAAAAGGAATACATTTAATGAAAATGAATGAATGTTTACAACGGGCAATAATTCAGAAGATAATAATAATACAATAATAAATCCTCCAGTGGGGGAACCTCCTCACACAGCCTCAAATACAGACAAAGGTGACACAAAATGAAAAGAAAAACTATTCCTTTGCTGAGCTTGTGGAACTGGAATCGAGGCGCTTCTCTCCTCGCGGGACGAATGTGTGCCAGGCAATTCACGAGCGGCACTCCACGTAAAGGCTCAAAGCCCCAGTCTAACATCTTCGAGTGCTCAGATCGTCCTCATCGACCCGACCGGAAGCAAAAGGCCGGCGACTTATTTCACCACGCGAGCCAAACCTCCTCAACACAAATTCAATGACCGTGTTGTCCTCTTTGGTGTCCGCTCAACCTCCGCTCTCGCCTCTCCAAACGATGCAACTCGTACCTCCTCTCTGATCACGGCTCTTCCAAAATGCCAAGCCAACTCGTTCGTCCTCCTAAAAATGCACAACCTCTTTCCTTTGACCTCGATCACGCCGACATATCGTCCGATACAGGAGTCGAAAGCCTCTCACCATGCACAAGCCAACTCCTTCCTCTTAAGATGCGCACCTCTCCTGTGTGCTCCCTTTTTTCTCGCCTATCTCCCCTATCCTATATATCCTCCACCTCGCTCTCACCCGCTCTCACCCGCCCGCTCTCACCAAACCCGGGAAGGAAGGGCTTCTACCGCTCGGCTAGCTCCTGACGTTACACCCACCAATCGTCCCTCAGGGGCATCACTTCGCTTGTTGTCAACCTTTAAAGGTGGGCTTTCTGCCTGTTTGTTGTGGTTTCAGGGACACGTTCCCCACCTTTATTGCCGATCTTGAAATATGAAAACATTGGGAAAAATCACAGAGGGCAATCACATACTGGGGAACTTATTCTTGCTCCCTTAGCTAATTAACACCGCACCACCCCTCGTGTGGTGGCACGTAACACTTAAGCTCACAGATTCCTTACTTACATCGAGATGCCTTCTAATCGGCTACAGACCAAGCAACTCTACACAATGCGATATTACCTATTAGATTCTTCCATCTTCCCCCACAATCGTAACACAGCCCCCTCCCCGGACCCGTAGCTCCTGCATGGTTTGATGCAGCCGTTACCATTCCGGCCTTACCACTTACCGACTCACACCGAATTAGTTTATGAAATAAATTAGAAGGGGCTGTGGGAAGCAAGCCGTAGCTATCTTACCGATTCCCCTTCACATTTTACACCCCTTAAACATAATTCAAATATTTTACAAAACTCTTGGTTCCTCGCTCCAAACTCGTGTGGCGGGAAGAAAATGTCAGAAAACACCCAAAAACCTACTGTAATGGACAAAACCTCAACCAAAAATTAATTTTAATGTTTGTGTAACCCCCTTCGAAAGACGACATTCCTCAGTGGATGCAACGGTACCCAATATGACCTACGGAGCCGTCCCAATTTACCTATCCAAATTTCCATGAGCCCTGCCTCTCCGGTACAGGTTAGTGACATGGATTTAGTGAAGCTTCCTCACATACCCATACATAAACCCAATATCAGTCATTCATTCCAACCCTGCAAGACCATGACTTCCATGTTATTATACACATGTGTGATCCTCAACTGGGCAGCGAATTGCCACAGAGTATGGTCCTGATGGATGGATGGAGTGCTTTCGGGGATCCTGAAGAGTTGTGGAGCGCCTTCAAGACCACCATCCTTGATGTTGACGGTAGATGTCTTGGAACTCACCGTAGGGCGAAGAAGAATTTTGTCTCTCAAGGGACACTGGTTACCATTGACCAGAGTCGCAGGGCCAGGCTGAATGGCAGAGCTGAGCTGTTCAGGGAGTTGAGGTGTAAAACTGTACGTGAACTAAGGGGGACAAGGAGGCCTATGTGCGAGGAATCTGTGAGGGGGTAAAGCATCACCTGTGATGAAGTGATTCTCGTCCCGCTTACAGAGGAATTCACGCATTGCATTCATCCAAGCCCATCCCTCGGTGTAGAGCAGTTAGAGCAGAGAGTGGTTGGCTCTTGACAGATGAATCTGAAGTGAAGGCCCGCTGGGCCGGTTACTTTGAGCGGTTGTGCCAGGCTGATCCACTAGCTGTCGAGTTGGACGTCAGGGGTGTTACAATCCCTGTTGCTGACCCTCCAATCAACTGTGGTCCACCTTCGCTTGTGGAAACACAGGCTGTGGTGAACCGATTGAAATGGGGTGAAGCTCCAGGGATCTGTGGCATCCATGCTGAAATTCTCAAGGCTGATGGCAACGCTTCACTTGTGTCGTTGCATGCAATTCTGTGCTCTGCCTGGAACACAGGCATCATCCCAACTGACTGGAAGAGGGGCCTTGTTGTCCCTCTCTGGAAATAGAAGGGTGATCGCCAAGACTGCAACTTCGACAAAGGGGTGACACTGCTCTCAGTGCCAGGCAAGGTCTTTGCTCGAATAATTTTTGATAATGTTCACCACCATCTGCTTGAGCACCAGCGTCCAGAGCAGTCAGGCTTTACACCAGAGGTCAACGATTGACCATATCCTTTCTCTTCAGACCCTCACCGAACGCAGACGAGAGTTTCAGCAGGGGCTGCTTGCAGCTTATGTTCATTTCTGGAAAGCGTTTGATTCAGTGAATCGGGATGCCCTCTGGAGGATTCTTGGTCTTCGTGAGGTGCCACCAAAACTGATCGATCTGATGTCTGAACTCTACTCTGGGACTGAGAGTGCTGTGAGATGTGGTGATACCATCTCTGACTTATTTCCAGTTTTTACTGGAGTTCGTCAGGGGTGTGTACTTGCCCCCACACTTTTCAGCACTTGTATAGATTGGATTATGGGGAGGATGTTGGAGAGATCAAGCTGCGGTGCATCATTTGGGAATGTCAAGATCTCTGACCTTGATTTCGCAGATGATGCAGTCATCTTTGCGGAGACTTTAGATATCCTTTTGGGGGCCCTCGAGGTGCTGAGTGAGGAGTCGGGGTCGCTGGGATTACGGGTTTCCAGGGTCAAAGCTAAGATCCAGGCTTTCAATGACATATTGGATGCTGCTGTCCTGTCTGTGCCTATTTGTGGTGAGGATGTTGAGGTCACAGAGAGATTCACTTAGCTTGGCAGTGATATTTATGTCTCTGCTGGCTGTGAGCCAGAGGTCAACAGATGTCTGGGTCAGGCCTGGGGTGTCATGGTCTCACCGAATCCTGGGGTGTGACGCTGTCGGTACCTGTGCGGGAGGGCGAAAGTCCGAGTCTTCAGGTCCTTGGTGTTTCCAGTCTTGCTCTATCGGTATGACACTTGGACTCTGACCAGGGATCTGAGACGGAGACTTAATTCCTTTGGTACCAGGTCTCTTCGGAGAATCCTTGGCTATCGCTGGTCGGACTTTGTGTCCAACGAGCGGTTGCTGAGAGAGACTGAAATGAAATTTACCCGTATAGTCCGTGATCACCGGCTGCAGCTGTATGGACATGTGGCTCATTTTCCTGACGCTGATCCTGCTCACCAGATTCTCTCAGCGAGCGAGCCTCGTGAGTGGAGGAGGACAATGGGCCGACCACGTGCCTCGTGGTTGCAGCAGGTTCATCGGCATCTCAAGGAGATGGGGATGGGCCAGGCATCTGCCTGGAGGATGGCCAGACGGAGGTTCCTGGAGTACCGACGGAATGTGGTACCTGGAGTACCGACACATGCTCCCATTCCTGACCCTGACCTGACACACTTATTTTACCAGACCATGCAGAAAACATATGCAGAGGAAGCAGACAATTGATGAAGGATGATTTTTTTCTGGACACACTGTCGAGGCTCATATGAGAGGTAACACACAGAACATACAACAAGGGGAGCAGGAAACAATAGGAGCGGGAGAGGGAAAGACAAAACAGTGGGGAACAGACACGTGAGGAGATCTGTGGAAAGGAGAGGGATGGGGTGGGGTGCATAGCGTAAACAAGATGGATACAACAGGGACTTTCAGGAAGGAAAGCAGGGAATTTGAAGAAGGTGGGTTTGGGGTGGATTAACTGGGGTAGAAAAGTTCATGGTTTTGGATGGAGGAAGATAAGAGGTGGTGGTGAAGACCTGGAGGGAAGAGTGGGATGGAAGAGAGAGTGGGAGTTTATTCCAAAGGTGGGGAAAAAGAGGAATAAAAGAGTGAAGGTGAGCATTGATTTGTGATTTTGGTAGTTTTACCAGAAGGGGGTTGTTGGCGGACCTTGAGCGCCCTGCGGAAATATGGGGAGACATTGCAGACAGAGCGGGGGGGGGGGGCACGGAGAGGAGACGGTAGAAGACAGAATGACCACCTACCTGCCTGTGGTGAGAGAGTGAGAGACCCGAAGTCTCAGCATCATTGCGGGAGATATCAATGATCTAAATACTTTGGTTTCCACAGCGTGAAGCCGAGACAGGTGAGAGGCAGGAGCACCAGCCCAGAGGGAAGAGCAATACTCCTTTAGGCTACAGATTAAAGCTTTGTATATGGTCAGGAGCTCAGGTATGCTGAGGAAGGACCTTGCATGATGGAGGATGCTCAGTCGGTGGCTGGCTTTGAAGGCCATATCACGATACCAAAGTACACCTGCGCCTTGCCGGTTGGGAAAATAGACCCCGGTTACAGACTGGGTTTGTCAGAGACCGAGCGAAGTCTGCCAGTCCGTAACCATTTTGGTTTTATATACAAATCGAGCGGATTGTTCCTCAGCACGGCACGAATAAACTCAAGGCGCTAACTTTCATATGAATCGGCCAGATTTATTGGGGACACATCGGGGAACACAACACAAGCAAAGCATTCACGAACGTTATATTTAATCTATAACCCGCTCGTAACTAGGGAGCTACGGATACGGGTTTCGAAGGGAACCCTAGCGAGATAAACCTTAGGCCTGGACAAGATGCAGACAACATGCAGACTGGACGTGGAGAACTTGGTGATGCCTCATGGACGAGGGGAAAGTGTGAAAGGCACGAATGCGGCTCGTGAGAAGCCGATGCCAACGGATTCGAGCGCCCAAGCTCAAGCACGCCGCATGGCAAGATGGCGCTCGTATTCCTTCTCCCGGCACCGCTCGCGCATGCAGCCTCGGCGCGTCCAGCACCCCCTCTAAGGTCGACGGCACAAGATAGTATAGGAAGATCTATGGTGTGTTTCAGCTGGTTTCTCACATGGTCCAGTATACAAATCCAGGCCTGGCATGTTCACCAGACGAGGCCAAATTAGGGTCTTGGCTCCGCAGGTTGGGTCCATGGCTGAGGAGGAACAGTCGGCCAAAACCACTCTCCACAAAGCCGTTCCCCTTGCCTTTCTTGGGGCTCGCTCTTCTTGGAACGCCTTCGGGGATACGTGATTGGTCCATCCCTAGAGTCCACAGCCGCTCTACACCAATGGGCTGCCGACACGTCTCGCCGACCGACACTCTCAGAGCGCTCGGCGGGGCTAGTTAGAAGGGGGGAAGGAAAAAGAAGTAAGGCACCCCCCAGTATTCCGCAACAATATATATATATATATATATATATATATATATATATATATATATATATATATATATATATATATATATATATATATATATATATATATATATATATATATATATAAAAAATTGTTTTTTTTTATTTTATTCGAAATCTTTAAGAGCCATAATTATTCTCACATTATTGTGTGGGGTGGCCAGGGGAGCTTGATCCAAGCCTTTCACGAACTGGCTGGTTAGGCCTTCCGTTCACCTCATGTTAGGGCAGGAATTTGGAATTTGTTTAGGGTGCCTGCAAGAGCTCGCCTCCTCGTGGTGGACACCGTGGGATCTTGAACGTCCATCTCCTAATGCCGGTAGATGTGATGTCCATCGGGGGGGACGGTACACGCATTAATGAATCACCTTGCCCGTAAAACATCAGGGCGGCAGCTTCTGGCCGGGTCAGGATTCGAACCCTGGCGAGATCGCTTCATGGAGGTGAGCGTGCACACCTCGAGGTCTCGGCGATCATGGAAACCCCTTTTGAAAACCCGAAACAATGAAAGGAAATTCATTTTCAGTGAGGATTAAACTTCTCAACCTTGAAACAAGTGGCCAGTTGTTCGTGGACATCCACACCAGGTGCTCTCTGCGGACGGTGTACATCACTTGCAGGTGTACAGGTATATTGTACACGAGGGATTTGTTTGAGAAACCCGTTTAAATATTGATATTTCACGCAACAGAAAGTTTGATGACTTTTCGAGGGAAATGTAACTTTTGTTCACCCCAAAGGTGTCATTGGCCGATCTATGGACGGAGTGGCAGAAACAGGTGGGAGGACAGGAATTCCGGAACGAATCGTTGAACCAAACAAGAGCAGCAGCTTCACGACACCAGGACACAACGAGCTTCGCAATGAAACTTTCGCGTCCAACAAAGCGGCGGCCATAGGTGTGCACCGTAAGGTGTGCACGGGGTGTGGTAGTATCCAGTCACGTGATCAGACGGAGCGTAACGTGCAAGGACAAGGACATGGAAGGTTCGTTGGAGGAGGAGTAGGAGGAGGAAGCAGCGGGAGTGACGGTAAGAGGTTGTTCATTGATGACGTAGTCGGGTCTCCTTCAAGCCCCGCCCCCTGGCTCGTCGGGGTACCCAGAGCGGACCCTCCCCCGGGCCCCCGGTCCATCACCCCCGGTGCCCCCGTCCCAGCACATTGAAGCGAATCCACCGCGACAAAGGAGCCGCTCGGTTCGTTCGGCACAAAACACTTGCAGTGCGCAGGGCTCGGGGCACCGCACCTCATTCCACGGCGGGGGGTGCGAGGGTCCTTTTCGGCGCAGCCCCGGTAGTTTTGGGTGCGGTCGCACGGACACATCGTTGGATGAAGAACATCCAGGGCGCTGAAGCCGAATGTCCGTGACGGCGAGCGGGAGGGACTCGGTGGGGAGGATTTAGAGGACCTCGAGACTCCTCAGGTTGAAGAAGAAGCGCCAAGTCCATTGGCGCGGAGGGTCCGTGATGCCGCGCGTCCGCACGCTCATGATGCTGCTGCTGCTGCTGCTGCTCGTTTGGCAACGCACGAACTCACAAACCCAACAACCCGGTGAGTTACACACTGGGACCCCCGACGTGACGTCATCGGTTAATAGCTGGTAACTTTATCAGGACGTTTTCCTTGTTGTCCGTAAATTCGTGTCCGCGGGACGGGGGAGGGGGACGGGTTCATGACGCGCTCACCTTGACTGGTCAATTATCGTGGAGAGCGCGAGGAGTTCGTCTTCATATTCAACTCTAGATACAAATGGGAGCGTCCTGCCTCGTCGAGTGTTCTCAGTGGAGGTGACGGTGAGGTGTTCATGACTGTGAGGTGTTCATGACGACCCGGTGAGGTGTTCATGACGGTGAGGAGTTCATGACGACCCGGTGAGGTGTTCATGACGGTGAGGAGTTCATGACGACCCGGTGAGGTGTTCATGACGACCCAGTGAGGTGTTCATGACGGTGAGGTGTTCATGACGGTGAGGAGTTCATGACGACCCGGTGAGGTGTTCATGACGGTGAGGAGTTCATGACGACCCGGTGAGGTGTTCATGACGACCCAGTGAGGTGTTCATGACGACCCCACTTGGGCTGCATTTACACAAAACCCAGACGGTTGTGAATAAACACGTTTACGTCACGTTTACGTCACTATGTCATTTGAAGTCTTGAGGAGGAATCGCCAACTGGCACAACCACACGAGCACCTCATCCACCACCTCCTGGGGTATCGAGGTGGGATGCCCGGAGCAGAAGAGTGGGTGGGAGCGCGAGACGGATGAGAGTGCGATTGTGGGTAAGAGCTCGAGACAAATGAGAGTGCGATTGTGGGTAAGAGCTCGAGACAAATGAGAGTGCGATTGTGGGTAAGAGTGCGATTGTGGATAAGATTGCGAGAGCGGGTAAGAGTGCGAGAGTGGGTGAGAGCTCGAGACAGATGAGAGTGCGACAGTGGGTAAGAGTGAGATTGTGGGTAAGAGTAGATAAGATTGCGAGAGTGGATAAGAGTGCGAGTGGATAAGAGTGCAAGAGCGGAGAGTGCGAGAGTGGGTAAGAGCTCGAGACAGATGAGAGTGTGATTGTGGGTAAGAGTGCAATTGTGGTAAAGAGCTCGAGACAGATGAGTGCGATTGTGGGTAAGAGTTCGTTAGTGGGTAAGAGCACGAGAGTGGGTAAGAGTGCGATTGTGGATGAGTGTGAGAGTGGGTAAGAGTGCGATTGTGGGGAAGAGTGCGAGAGCAGATGAGAGCTCGAGACAGATGGGAGTGCGAGACCAGATAAGAGTGCAATTGTGGGTAAGAGTGCGATTGTGGGTAAGAGTGCGAGAGCAGGTAAAAGTGCGATTGTGGATAAGAGTGCGAGAGTGGGTGAGAGCTCGAGACAGATGAGAGTGCGACAATGGGTAAGAGTGCGATTGTGGATAAGAGTGTGAGAGTGGATAAGAGTGTGAGAGCGGATAAGAGTGTGAGAGTGGGAAAGAGTGCGAGAGTGGGTGAGAGTGCGAGAGTGGGTAAGAGTGCGATTGTGGGTAAGAGTGCGATTGTGGGTAAGAGTACGAGAGTGGGTAAGAGTGCTAGAGTGGGTAAGAGTGCGATTGTGGGTAAGAGTGTGAGAGCGGGTAAGAGTGCAATTGTGGGTAAGAGTGCGAGAGTGGGTGAGAGCTCGAGACAGATGAGAGTGCGACTGTGGGTAAGAGTGGATAAGAGTGCGAGAGGGGATAAGATTACGAGAGTGGAGAAGAGTGCGAGAGCGGATAAGAGTGCGAGAGTGGGTAAGAGCTCAAGACAGATGAGAGTGCGAGAGCGGATAAGAGTGCGAGAGTGGGTAAGAGTGCGATAGTGGGTAAGAGTACGATTGTGGGTAAGAGTGCGATTGTGGGTAAGAGTGCGATTGTGGGTAAGAGTTCGATTGTGGGTAAGAGTGCGATTGTGGATAAGAGTGCGATTGTGGGTAAGAGTTCGATTGTGGGTAAGAGTGCGATTGTGGGTAAGAGTGCGATTGTGGATAAGAGTGCGAGAGTGGGTAAGAGTGCGATAGTGGGTAAGAGTGCGATTGTGGGTAAGAGTGCGATAGTGGGTAAGAGTGTAATTGTGGGTAAGAGTGGATAAGAGTGCGAGAGGGGATAAGATTACGAGAGTGGATAAGAGTGCGAGAGCGGATAAGAGTGCGAGAGTGGGTAAGAGTGCGATTGTGGATAAGAGTGCGATTGTGGATAAGAGTGCGATTGTGGGTAAGAGTGCGATAGTGGGTAAGAGTGTAATTGTGGGTAAGAGTGGATAAGAGTGCGAGAGGGGATAAGATTACGAGAGTGGATAAGAGTGCGAGAGCGGATAAGAGTGCGAGAGTGGGTAAGAGTGCGATTGTGGATAAGAGTGCGATTGTGGATAAGAGTGCGATTGTGGGTAAGAGTGCGATTGTGGGTAAGAGTTCGATTGTGGGTAAGAGTGCGATTGTGGATAAGAGTGCGAGAGTGGGTAAGAGTGCGATAGTGGGTAAGAGTGCGATAGTGGGTAAGAGTGCGATTGTGGGTAAGAGTGCGATTGTGGGTAAGAGTGCGATTGTGGGTAAGAGTGCGATTGTGGATAAGAGTGCTGGAGCGGGTGAGAGCGCGAGACACTCGATGAAAGCGGATTGTCCGAGTGGTCGCCGTGTGGGCGTTCCGTCGCTGTCGTGGCGCCTCCAGCTAAAGCTCCATGGAATGTTCGTTCGTGCAGGTCCGTGTACGGGAAAGGCGGCTTAGCACCGGTTGGCCTTCTGCACGGCGGGGAGGTCATGGGAATTATTTGCGAAGGGATGGGCACTGTGCAGGTGTGAACCGGCGCCTGGAGTTCAGTGTCCTGGGAGGGGGAGGTGGAGGTGGGCTTGGGAGGAGGTTCGAGAGGGGATTAAGCATATTTAGTTTCCTTTCCCTATGATGGGGGTCCCAGTCCCACCACAACACGGTGATTCGACGGATCAGTCATCCGACCTGTCGGACATTTCCGAGCACCTGCAGTTGGCATTCCGTTTGCGTTTGACAAGTCTCATGAAGAAAAGATTCCTCAAACTTTCCAACACCCAAGTTATATTTCCGGAAAGATTTTAAAATGTCCCTCGTTTCATCATCTGCTCCTGACATGTACACATTGGTCCAGGCCGTACAAGCTTGTTTGTTGCTTGCTGCAGCTTCTGCGGCAACATCCATCACCTGTAACTGACTCTGTGAGATCTTCACCTTGTTAACTCATCAAGTCTGCTTTGCTGTCCTCCATACTCTTCTCTCCCATGGGAGCAAACCCTGGCAATTGTCTGACACCCACAGGTCGGGATATTTGGACTCGGCTGCTGAACACCTCAAACTGCAGCAGCTCCGGTATCCTGTCCAGATTACCTTGCCATGTTTTATGCCCCATACACAGGGAATGCTTGTGGTTTGATCTGATCTGCTGGAGATTATTCATGGAGCACCAGGGGCCTGTGGTTAGCATCATGCAAACTATGGAGGTTATAAATAATCCGAGAGGGTCGATGCTGGTCTTGGTGCACAACTTGGAATTGGGACTGCGTTCTGCCCAAAAGTCTTATCCTTGTGAAGGATGTCCTGTAAACAGGTAGAAGGGTTTTACGAAGAATGGCTCTCTCCTCCATGGAGTGTCTGCACTGCAGTAACTGCTTCAGGTGATGTACGAAAGGACAGTTTTAGTCTAATCCGATTCTAGCAGGAATCGTTCACAACCACACCTGGTACAGACAAAGATGTCGTCACTACCAGCCTATTTATGAGTAAAGTTGAGAAAGCCACGTTTCAGAATGGGCCTCCAAAGCCAGACGTCTACTGGGAATCCTCCGGCGTGCAAACTCCTTCCTTGGCACACCTGAGCTCCTATCTACCTACAAGGCTTTCATTCACAGCTCGATGGGCCACTGCTCTCCCCTCTGGGCTGTCTCACATCTTGTACACCTCGATGCCGTTGAAACAAAGGCTTTCATGATCATTGGAATCTCTCACGATGAAGCTGAGTCTATGGGTCTATCACTTCGCCATGGCCGACAGGTTGGTGGTCTCTCTGTCTCTAGACTGGCACCCTCTGCCCTCTCCGTGCTTCGTTCTCCCCAGGTATCTGCAGATTGCCTGCGGTCCACAAGCAACCCCCTCCTGGTGAAACCGCCTAAACCCAGGACCACTGCTCACCTGCACTCATTTGGTCCTCCTTTTTCCTGTCTGCATCTCATGTGCCAACGCTGACCACAAGTTTTACACGTTATCTTTTTTCACCCAAGTTCCGCGATAAATTGTGTACAATTACAATGTCAGTACATCTCCAAAATCCGTACTATAAAACCACACAAACACCAAACAAAACAACTCCTGGTGAGAGTCTGCAATCGTTGGTTGCTCTTTCGAGTTTATTGTTACTTTCACCATCGAAGGTGAAGGAGATGATGTTTCACCCCTATCTGTCTGTTTGTCTGTCTGTTTACAGGATATCTCAAAAAGTTGTGTACAGATCCGGATGAAATTTTGTGGACAGGTTCGGTGTGTGACAAGGAAGAATTGATTGAATTTTGGTGAAGATCCGAATCCAGATGTGGATACGAGAATTATTTAATTTTTAAAGTGATTCTTCACCGTTGAGTGATAGGGCTAAAACGATATAGTACTGGATAGCAAGATATTACAAAAATGTATTGGGCCTGATATGTTCTCATGGATCAGGCATTACGTGGTGGAGGTGTGTGCTCCACCGAGTGCCCTTGTAATTTTTATTTTGTTATCGTCTGTGATCCCTACTTTTTGGCCATGTTCTTCCTCTTCCCCTTTCCACGCTGTCATACATACAGTAAATACCGTTTTTGATGAGAACTTGTGATCTGGAGTGGGCACCATACGTTTAGTGAGAATTTATTTTTTTTGGGTACACCTTGTCGAGGTTCGTATGAGAGCTAACACACAACGCTCAACACTGGGGGGCATGTGGCATGAGGGACTGGAGAGGGAAGGACAAAACAGTGGGGAACAGACATTAGGAGATCTGTGGAAGGGAGAGGGATGGGGCGAGGAACACGGGGTAAACAAGTTGGACATTACAGGGACTTTCAAGAAGGAAAGCAGGGAATTTGAAGGAGGAAATTCACATTAAACGTGACTGAAGCGGAAACAAAATCAAATGCCAATAAAAATCATAGGAGACCAGAGGGAAGGTCTCACGATGATGAAATGTACTATCAGGCAAGTCTTAACCTTATCCCACGAAGAGACGTTGGATTATATATTCAAACAATACTATCGCTGTTATAACAATGAGGCAATGATACAAAAAAAAAAATGAAACGCTGAAGAACTAAATATTGATTCATGCTCATTTCAGTAACAACTTTGAAATATAGCATGAGGCAAAGATTTTTGATTAATCCATCAAAAAACAGCATATTATTGTGGAATTTCCAAGATTTAAAACAGTCATTGTCTTGATCCATCCATCCATCCATCCATCCATCCATCCATCGGGACCATACTCTGTGCAGAGTGTTGGTGCCGCCTAAGCAGTCTCCTTGGATATTGGACACAATCCTGGACGGGTCACCACTCCGGCACAGGATACCAGCAAGCTGGCAATCATTTTGCCGACCGAGGAAGGGTGACAGGTAGAATCAACCCCACCTGGTGTTAATTCAATAGTCGAGTGGGATTTGAACTCAGGATCCAAGGATCCCAAGCCCACCACCCGAACCATTCAGCCAACACCAGGCATATTGATCCATACATATGTCCAAACAGCATCACACTGAGAACAAGTCCTAAATGGAGTCTCGTAAGATTCTACAAAGGCCCAAATGCTCTGCACATCATGCATTAGGCAACAATACCGTGGGGAATAGAGAACCAGTCAACTTTTAACTGTCCAAATTAGAAACGATACCCTCTATATTCTCCGACACTTCATGGAGAAAAAAAATAACCAGAATTAAGGTCAGATTGAGAGGATGCAAATGTGCACACTAAAGCACTCATGCGAGTTTTCATAAAGATTTTTTTATTTACCCTTGCTCAAGCTGCAGAGATCATGGGACAAAAGAACAAACAAACAAACAAAAAAAATCAGCCATAAATTTGCACTTCACTTCATCTGAAAAATAAATAAAATATTAATCTGAAAGACGGGCAGATGAGCGTCAGGTCATGCTAAAACACCTCAATGGGAATGTTGACAACCTCACTCTGCTATCCTGTCGGCATCCCGCAGCATTCGGGTTCGGATACGACAATTCGTGCCAAATGGTGGCCTCTTGACAGAGGAGTCCGAAGTGAAGGCCCGCTGTGCCGGTTACTTTGAGTGGCTGTACCAGGTTGATCCACCAGTGTCGAGTTGGATGTCAGGGGTGTTACTTTCACTATTGCTGATCCTCCAACCAACTGTGATCCACCTTTGTGGAAACACAGGCTGCGGTGAACCGGTTAAATGGGGTACAGCTCCTGGGATTTAATGGCATCCATGTTGAACTTCTCAAGGCTGGTGGAAATGCTGCACTCGTGTCGTTTCATGCAGTTCTGTGCTCTGCCTGGAACACAGGCATCATCAGAACTAACTGGAAGAGGGGCCATCTTGTCCCTCCGGAAAGGGAAGGGTGATCGCTAGGCCTGTAACAACTACCGAGGTGTTACACTGCTCTCAGTGCCGGGCAAGGTCTTTGTTCGGATAATCCTTGACAGAGTTCGCCACCATCTGCTTGAGCACCAGCGTCCAGAGCAGTCAGGCTTTACACCAAAGAGGTCAACGATTGACCGTATCCTTGCTCTTCAGGTCCTCGCCGAACACAGCCGAGAGTTTGGCAGGGGCTGCTTGCAGCTTATGTTGATCTCTGGAAAGCGTTTGATTCAGTGAATCGAGATGTCCTCTGGAGGATTCTTGGTCTTTGTGGGGTGCCACCAAAATGGATCGATCTGATGTCTGAACTATACTCTGGTACTGAGAGTGCTGTGAGATGTGGTACCATCTCCGATTTATTTCCGGTTGTTACTGGAGTTCGTCAGGGGTGTGTGTTTTCTTCCACAGTTTTCAGCACTTGTATGGACTGGATTCTGGGGAGGATGTCGGAGAGATCAAGTTGCGGTGCATTGTTTGGGAATGTCAAGATCTCTGACGTTGATTTCGCAGATCATTCAGTAATTTTTGCGGAGACACTGAATATCCTCATGGGAGCCCTCGAGGTGCTGAACGAGGAGACGGAGTCGCTGGGATTACGGGTTTCCAGGGTCAAAACTAAGATCAAGATCAATGACAACTTGGATGCTGCTATAGTGTCTGTACCTTTGTTGTGGTGAGGATGTTGAGGTCACGGAGAGATTCACTTACCTTGGCAGTGATATTTATGTCTCTGCTGGCTCTGAGGCAGAGGTTAGTAGATGTCTGTGTTGAGCCTGGGGAGTCATGGATTCACTGGATCATGGGGTGTGGTGCTGTCGGTACCATTGTGGGAGGGCAAAAGTCTGAGTCTTCAGGTCCTTGGTGCTTCCAGTCTTGCTCTACGAATGTGGGATTTGGACTCTGACCAGAGATCTGAGACAGAGACTTAATTCTTTTGGAACCAGGTCTCTTTGAAGAATCCTTGGCTATCGCTGACCAGACTTTTTGATGAGCTGTTGCTGAGAGAGACTCAGATAAGATTTGTTACCTGTATAGTCAGTGAGCGTCAGCTGCGGCTGTATGGACATGTGGCTCGTTTTCCTGACGTTGATCCTACTCACCAGATTCTCTCAGCGAGGGAGTCTTGTCAGTGTAGGAAGCCAATGGGCCGACCACATGCCTCATGGTTGCAGCAGGTTGATCGGCATCTCAAGGAGATGGGGATGGACCAGGCATCTGCCCTGGGCTTGGCCAGACGGAGGCCCCTGGAGTATCGGTGGAAAGTAGATGCCGTGACACACTGCTCCGGTGCATGCTCCCATACCTGATCTGACCTGACCTAGATAACTCAAAGGAGAGTTGGGGGTGGGATAGGGTGGGAATGGGTGATTTTCATGATATAAATATATTATGATGATTTTCAGAGACCCTGGGGATGTACATACCAACACGTAAAGAATCCCTCATGTAGTTATCTCTGTCGTATTTTGTGTATTGAAATTATCTCTACCCTCATATCAGTGTCAGGGAATATGTGTTGTGTTTGTATAGAAGACTCAAATCCCTTGTGTGACTTTTGTCTTTTCCATCTCAATTATTTCTCTCTCTCTCTCTCTCTCGCTCTCTCTCTCACTCTCTCTCTCTCTCTCTCTCTCTCTCTCTCTCTCTCTCTCTCTCTCTCTCTCTCTCTCTCTCTCTCTCTCTCTCTCTCTCTCTCTCTCTCTCTCTGTCTCTCTCTCTCTCTCTCTCTCTCTCTCTCTCTCTCTCTCTCTCTCTCTCTCTCTCTCTCTCTCTCTCTCTCCACACCTTTGCAGTACTGCATAAATACCGGACAACACTCAATATCACAAAACCAATGGTACGAGCCAGCGATCCACGAAAGAGCATCATATAATACATTGGGGGTGGAAAGGGAGGGGGGGGAGAAGGAAGAACTCCAACAACAGCCACAACTATCGATGCTCCATCATGGTCGATGGCACCGTTGCAGGAGTTGAGTGCGACCAATGAATGGCGCCTAGAGACAGGACGAGCCAATAGGAAGGGAAAGTTATGCCAGCCTCAAGAACAATTTCTGGAGAGGAATGGCAGTAACCTCAACATCACTGCCAGGATGGAGGAAGCTGCCCATTCACAATGCTACACCAACCCATGGCTAATAAAAGCCAGAGCGAAACACAGACTTGTTTGCGTGTCTGGGATCTCAGACAAGTAAGCTGGTGACCAGAGGGCTGGTGGAGCGTGTGACCGAGCGAGGTTCCAGGCAGGGAACGAGCCCAGCCAGTTGAGAATTCGCAGATGCTTCGGCACATACATACTGACTCACATCATCTGTCTCTTGCTTTCCCTAAATCTACTTCATTCCCTCTGAATGCATGGAGCATCAACAAACAGCCCTTATCCTTTTCAGGACTGGCTTACTGACTTGCACTTCACGCTGCTTCCTCTAAGCTACATGCAGTCACCATTTACACCTCTCCCCCACACATTGCATCACACTCTCCACGCACTCTTTTTCTCACTCCCCTCTCTTCTGTCGGGACCAACGTAAGCCCACCGGTTTGCATCCGGTGAGCAAGAGGGTGAAAACACTCCACAAACTTCTTTTTCTCTCTTTCTGTACCTCTTCCTTTACCTTGTTTCCCTGGAATGACTAAGGCACCTGTGTTGTAGATTTTGGACTAAGTGACTGAATATGACTAGTCTTCTGTGTTCGAGGTAAGAGCTTTTCTTCTGTGACACTGTTTGCAATGACAGTGCCTTCACAAAGTATTCACACCCCTCGACGTTTGTCACATTTTGTTGCGTTACAGCCTGAATTTAATATTGATTAAATTAAAAAAAATTTGTAACCAATCTGCACAAAATATGCCATAATGACGTGAAACCATGTTTTTATAAATTTTTACAAATGAATTATAAATGAAAAGCTGAAATGGCTCGAGTCAATAAGTATTCAACCCCCCTGAGTCAATACTTTGTTGAAGCGACTTTGGCTGTGATTACAGCTTCGAGTCTTCTTGGGTATATCTGTGTCAGCTTTACACATCTGGATTTGGGGATTTTCTCCCATACTTCCTTACAGATTTGCTCAAGCTCTGTCAAGTTGGATGGGGAGAGTCGATGAACAGTAATCATTAAGTCTTTCCAGAGATTCTCAATCAGATTCAAGTTTGAACTTTGGCTGGGCCACTCAAAGACTTTCACATTCTTGTTCTGAAGCCATTCCAGTCTTGCTCTGGTTATATGCTTCTGTTCATTATTCTGTTTGAACGTAAATATTGGCCACAGTCTCAGGTCTTTTGCACTCTGAAGCAGGTTGTCAAGGATTTGCCTGTATTTGGCTCCATTCATTGTTCACTCTATTGGGGGATTGAGGACTTAGGGTTCATGACTTGAAGAAGAAAGAGAGAGCTGTGAATCTGGGGTGAGGGGGGGGGGGAGGCGGGAGAGGGTTGAAGAGATGGGGAGTGGAGGACAGAGAGTTGGAGTTGGGGTGGGTTGGGAGATAAGGGACAGAGTCGAAAATGCGGGTTGAGGCTTGGTTGGTGTGGGGGGGGGGAGCTGAAGACTTGCAGTTGGGTGGAGGCTCACACATTTGGGGTTTGGGTGTGGTGGTTGAGGACTTTAATGTACAAACACGCACAAAATAAATACTTTAGAGTAACATTAGAATTGGAGTCATTTATAATTGTCAAAATGCAGTCAACCACACAATTAAGGCATGACATCTATGGTGAAGGGATGTAATTTCCCTTCCAGGGAAATACATTCCAATGATCACACACTGCGTACACTCCAGACTTCAATGTGTGTGTTTAACTTGTTTTTCTTAACAAAGGCAGATCACTTTTATGCATTTGATCAATAATTGAATTATCAGGATGGTGGGACAGCCTCGGGACCAAAACTCGAGAGGTTTGCATACTTGCCTGTGGTCTATCCTGGGTTGCAGCTATAAGGTGTCATGCTGGTATTTTGTCCTTGTGGGGTTGACCGGGGAAATTTTGTCCCAAACATTTCTCGGACTGGCTGAACAGGCCCAATGTTCGTTCGGCAGGAATTTGTTATTTGTTTAGGGTGCCAACGATGACGTTCCTACTCTCCGAGAATGACACCGTAGGATCTTTAGGGCCCACCAACCAATGCTAGTGGACTGGATACACACATTACTGTCTGTCCGAGGGATGGAACACTTTGTGATACAATGCCCTGCCCACGAAGCTTGAAACCGAGAGTATATATTGTCAGGTTGGGAATCGATCACAGGCTAGATACAGCAAAGGTAATTGCGCCACCTATGCACCATCATGTTGGATGGACAACCTGCAATTATAGCATATCGTGCTACAAATATCCACTGAATTTCAAAATCTTTCAATCTCGCGCACTCCATCTCCCTCACCCGACCTCTTCACAATCATTAAATTTTGCAAATATTTGTTGTCTAATGTGAGCACTCATATTTGCTGACAGTGTTGATAACATCTAAATGGGATCTACAAACATTTTTTCATGTAGTAAACTGCAATATTGCAAAGCAGTTTGAGGTCTCCTAATCATTTCTATACAGGTCATTGGAGTGGAGGGCTTTAGTGAGGGGAAGGGAGGGGGATATTAGAATTTCCTGGGATTAAAAAAAAAAAATTGTTTGTTGACAAAGTCAAGTGTGGAAAAGTGGAAAAGCTCGAACACTAAACAGATCAGGATGCAACTGAAGAAAAGGAACAGCAGAAAGAGAGGAGGGAAACACCAACAGCAGGGCCGAGGAACAAAAGAGATGGAGCTAGACAAACAAGGGATGTGGGTAAGAATGAAGGGAAGGGAAGATGCAACGGTTGGACAAGATGGATACAGGAGCAAACTCTCAAAGGAAAAATGGAAGTAAAAGGATTACGCTGAGGGATCTGAAATGGAAATAGTTGGGAGAGCAGGAGCGAAGAAGTGTGTGGGGGTGAAAACAGAAACAGAGGCAACAAGACCACCATCCGAGCCCGAGACAAAGAGGCTGGCCTTTAACAGGGACACAAATTGGACAATACAGCACAACAAGGTACGACTTGACACGGAACCTTGGACGAAAACACAAACAGCAACACAGGGACGAAAATATAACAAAATTAAACCAGCTCTGATTGAGGTCGAAGAAGCACTTGCAGATTCAACTGACATGTGGAGCAAACCTGGAACATGAAGTCGATTTGTGTACATAATACTCTTTGTAGTTGGCCCCTTCTGTCGATACATGATGTCAGTAGTTCTTATTTTTTAGATGAAGAGAGAAGTGACAGTGAATTTAGCCTGAGAGGTTTTAAGATTATAATCAGAGCATAGTTGTACAAATATCTGAAATTTGAAAAAGTCCATGATGATCCCAGCTGTATACGAGGTTATACAATTTCGTTTTTGCGGCAAATAACATCACAACCTCAAAAGGTAACCCGGATGTGCGGTTGTCATTAATAGGAGGTCAGATTTTTCTTGAGTAATCTTAAAATATTTCATTGCATTGAAGAAGTAAAGACAAAGCGTGAAAATTTAGTCACGGCCACAGAAAATTGCTTGCTACCCTTTATAGATTCATTATAGATGATACCCTTTATGTTTTAGAGACTGCTGAAGATGAGCTGCTCATCGTTGGAGAACCTGGATATGTGGAGAGCCCAGTGTTCCCAAGATCATATCCTCGTGATATTACACTTCGCTGGACACTTCGGCCACTGCGGGGAGTACTTGCATTGACATTCGATCAGCTGTTTGGCCTGGAGGAACCAGAAAATGGCATCTGCAAGTAAGAATGATTTCCTACTGACTGTAGATGCAACTCTTAGCCTGAAAAAGTGATTATTAAATCCTTAGCTAGAAAGGCTGACATTAGTCCGATTCATGTAACTTAAACTAAAATATCGCAGAGATGTTGCTTCGCGAAGCTAACATATATACCCAATTTAATTAATTTATTAATGTACGTTTTGGTGCCTTAGGAGCATATACAGCCATGATAGCCATTTACATAATATGCCTTTACCACCTATAGCCTGATTGTGTGTGTGTGTGTGTGTGTGTGTGTGTGTGTGTGTGTGTGTGTGTGTGTGTGTGTTTGTGTGTGTGTCATTGGTTGCCATCTCCACATGCGGGTTTCAGAAGGTTAAACGGAGCCCTCCCAGGTCTCGAAGTATCCACCTTTGCGTGTGTATACACCAATATGTGTGTAAGTGTGCAAGTGTGGATGCGTGAAAGTTGCTGTTGTTGACTGCTATCTGCACATGTGGGTGGGTTTCAGGAGATGGAATGGAGTCCTACTACCTCTCAAGGTATCCACCAATGTGGGTGTGTGTATAACATGTGTCTATATAATATTTATATGTGTGTATAACATGTACAATTTCTCACAAATAATGTGTGTATATAACATGTATAATATGTCATGCATAATGTGCATATATAACATAATATGTCACGTATAGTATGTGTGTATGCAACATGTATAATATGTATATAACATATATAATGTCATGTATAATGTGTGTAAATAACAGTCATGTATAATACATGTGTATATAACATATAACATATCACGAATGATATGTGTGTATATAACATATATCATGTATAATATGTGTGTATATAACTTATAAGATGTCATGTATAATATATGTGTATAATGTATATAACATATAACATGTCACGAATAATGTGTGAAAATAACATATGTCATGTATAATATGTGTGTATATAACTTATAATATGTCGTATAATATGTGTGTATATAACATAACATGTCACATATATGTGTGTATATAACTTATAATATGTGTGTATATAACTTATAACATGTCACGTATAATATGTGTGGATATAACTTCTAACATGTCACGTATAATATGTGTGTATATAACTTATAACATGTCACGTATAATATGTGTGTATATAACTTAATATGTCACGTATATGTGTGTATATAACTTCTAACATGTCACGTATAATATGTGTGTATATAACTTATAACATGTCATGTATAATATGTGTGTATATAACTTAATATGTCACGTATATGTGTGTATATAGTTGGATAGTTAAGTTAAGCTAAGTTAAGTTAAGTTAAGTTAAGTTGGATAGTGTATATAGTTAAGCCTGGTGTTGGAGCAGTGGTTAGGGCAGCGGCTTGGGATCCAAGAGGTCCTGAGTTCAATCCCCGTTGGGCCACTGAATTAATACACCAGGGGGTTGACTCAGCCTGTCATCCTTCCGAGGTCGGCGAAATGAGTACCAGCATACTGGGCCGGTGTATACCCCGGTTAAAATAGGTGTACCATATCCCTGTGTCGAAAGAGGCGACCAGGGTTGCGTCAGGAAGGGCATCCGGCGTAAAACATGTGCCAAATCACTATGCGGATCATACGGATGATCCGCTGTGGCGACCCCGAACGGGAGCAGCCGAAAGAAGAAGAAGAAGATGTGTGTATATAACTTATAACATGTCACGTATAATATGTGTGTATATAACTTATAACATGTCACGTATAATATGTGTGTATATAACTTATAACATGTCAAGTATAATATGTGTGTATATAACTTATAACATGTCAAGTATAATATGTGTGTATATAACTTATAACATGTCAAGTATAATATGTGTGTATATAACTTATAACATGTCAAGTATAATATGTGTGTATATAACTTATAACATGTCAAGTATAATATGTGTGTATATAACTTATAACATGTCACGTATAATATGTGTGTATATAACTTATAACATGTCAAGTATAATATGTGTGTATATAACTTATAACATGTCAAGTATAATATGTGTGTATATAACTTATAACATGTCAAGTATAATATGTGTGTATATAACTTATAACATGTCAAGTATAATATGTGTGTATATAACTTATAACATGTCAAGTATAATATGTGTGTATATAACTTATAACATGTCAAGTATAATATGTGTGTATATAACTTATAACATGTCACGTATAATATGTGTGTATATAACTTATAACATGTCAAGTATAATATGTGTGTATATAACTTATAACATGTCAAGTATAATATGTGTGTATATAACTTATAACATGTCACGTATAATATGTGTGTATATAACTTATAACATGTCACGTATAATATGTGTGTATATAACTTATAACATGTCAAGTATAATATGTGTGTATATAACTTATAACATGTCAAGTATAATATGTGTGTATATAACTTATAACATGTCACGTATAATATGTGTGTATATAACTTATAACATGTCACGTATAATATGTGTGTATATAACTTATAACATGTCAAGTATAATATGTGTGTATATAACTTATAACATGTCACGTATAATATGTGTGTATATAACTTATAACATGTCACGTATAATATGTGTGTATATAACTTATAACATGTCACGTATAATATGTGTGTATATAACTTATAACATGTCACGTATAATATGTGTGTATATAACTTATAACATGTCACGTATAATATGTGTGTATATAACTTATAACATGTCACGTATATGTGTGTGTATATAACTTATAACATGTCAAGTATAATATGTGTGTATATAACTTATAACATGTCACGTATAATATGTGTGTATATAACTTATAACATGTCAAGTATAATATGTGTGTATATAACTTATAACATGTCAAGTATAATATGTGTGTATATAACATGTATAATATGTCATGCATAATGTGCATATATAACATAATATGTCACGCATAGTATGTGTGTATGCAACATGTATAATATGTATATAACATATATAATGTCATGTATAATGTGTGTAAATAACAGTCATGTATAATACATGTGTATATAACATATAACATGTCACGAATAATATGTGTGTATATAACATATATCATGTATAATATGTGTGTATATAACTTATAATATGTCATGTATAATATATGTGTATAATGTATATAACATATAACATGTCACGAATAATGTGTGAAAATAACAAATGTCATGTATAATATGTGTGTATATAACTTATAATATGTCGTATAATATGTGTGTATATAACACAACATGTCACATATATGTGTGTATATAACTTATAATATGTGTGTATATAACTTATAACATGTCACGTATAATATGTGTGTATATAACTTAATATGTCACGTATATGTGTGTATATAACTTCTAACATGTCACGTATAATATGTGTGTATATAACTTATAACATGTCACGTATAATATGTGTGTATATAACTTAATATGTCACGTATATGTGTGTATATAACTTCTAACATGTCACGTATAATATGTGTGTATATAACTTATAACATGTCATGTATAATATGTGTGTATATAACTTAATATGTCACGTATATGTGTGTATATAGTTGGATAGTTAAGTTAAGCTAAGTTAAGTTAAGTTAAGTTAAGTTGGATAGTGTATATAGTTAAGCCTGGTGTTGGAGCAGTGGTTAGGGCAGCGGCTTGGGATCCAAGAGGTCCTGAGTTCAATCCCCGTTGGGCCACTGAATTAATACACCAGGGGGTTGACTCAGCCTGTCATCCTTCCGAGGTCGGCGAAATGAGTACCAGCATACTGGGCCGGTGTATACCCCGGTTAAAATAGGTGTACCATATCCCTGTGTCGAAAGAGGCGACCAGGGTTGCGTCAGGAAGGGCATCCGGCGTAAAACATGTGCCAAATCACTATGCGGATCATACGGATGATCCGCTGTGGCGACCCCGAACGGGAGCAGCCGAAAGAAGAAGAAGAAGATGTGTGTATATAACTTATAACATGTCACGTATAATATGTGTGTATATAACTTATAACATGTCACGTATAATATGTGTGTATATAACTTATAACATGTCAAGTATAATATGTGTGTATATAACTTATAACATGTCACGTATAATATGTGTGTATATAACTTATAACATGTCACGTATAATATGTGTGTATATAACTTATAACATGTCATGTATAATATGTGTGTATATAACTTATAACATGTCAAGTATAATATGTGTGTATATAACTTATAACATGTCATGTATAATATGTGTGTATATAACTTATAACATGTCAAGTATAATATGTGTGTATATAACTTATAACATGCCAAGTATAATATGTGTGTATATAACTTATAACATGTCACGTATAATATGTGTGTATATAACTTATAACATGTCAAGTATAATATGTGTGTATATAACTTATAACATGTCAAGTATAATATGTGTGTATATAACTTATAACATGTCACGTATAATATGTGTGTATATAACTTATAACATGTCAAGTATAATATGTGTGTATATAACTTATAACATGTCACGTATAATATGTGTGTATATAACTTATAACATGTCACGTATAATATGTGTGTATATAACTTATAACATGTCACGTATAATATGTGTGTATATAACTTATAACATGTCACGTATAATATGTGTGTATATAACTTATAACATGTCACGTATAATATGTGTGTATATAACTTATAACGTCACGTATAATATGTGTGTATATAACTTATAACATGTCAAGTATAATATGTGTGTATATAACTTATAACATGTCACGTATATGTGTGTGTATATAACTTATAACATGTCACGTATAATATGTGTGTATATAACTTATAACATGTCACGTATAATATGTGTGTATATAACTTATAACATGTCAAGTATAATATGTGTGTATATAACTTATAACATGTCACGTATATGTGTGTGTATATAACTTATAACATGTCAAGTATAATATGTGTGTATATAACTTATGTCACGTATAATATGTGTGTATATAACTTATAACATGTCAAGTATAATATGTGTGTATATAACTTATAACATGTCAAGTATAATATGTGTGTATATAACTTATAACATGTCACGTATAATATGTGTGTATATAACTTATAACATGTCAAGTATAATATGTGTGTATATAACTTATAACATCTTCTTCTTCTTCTTCTTTCGGCTGCTCCCGATAGGGGTCGCCACAGCGGATCATCCGTATGATCCGCATACTGATTTGGCACATGTTTTACGCCGGATGCCCTTCCTGACGCAACCCTGGTGCCTCTTACGACACAGGGATATGGTATACCTATTTTAACCGGGGTATACACCAGCCCAGTATACTGGTACTCATTCCGCCGACCTCGGAAGGATGACAGGCTGAGTCAACCCCCTGGTGTATTAATTCAGTGGACCAACGGGGCTTGAACTCAGGACCTTTTGGATCCCAAGCCGCTGCCCTAACCATTGCGCCAACACCAGGCTTATATAACTTATAACATGTCACGTATAATATGTGTGTATATAACTTATAACATGTCACGTATAATATGTGTGTATATAACTTATAACATGTCACGTATAATATGTGTGTATATAACTTATAACATGTCACGTATAATATGTGTGTATATAACTTATAACATGTCACGTATAATATGTGTGTATATAACTTATAACATGTCACGTATAATATGTGTGTATATAACTTATAACATGTCACGTATAATATGTGTGTATATAACTTATAACATGTCACGTATATGTGTGTGTATATAACTTATAACATGTCACGTATAATATGTGTATGTAACTTATAACATGTCACGTATAATATGTGTGTATGTAACTTATAACATGTCACGTATAATATGTGTGCATATAACTTATAACATGTCACGTATAATATGTGTGTATATTACTTAATATGTCACATATATGTGTGCATATAACTTATAACATGTCACGTATATGTGTGTATGTAACTTATAACATATCACTTATAATATGTGTGTATATAACATAATATATGGCTTATCACATTATATAATATATATCACGTAGAAAACAAATATAATGGCTTATCACATTGATAATAAGGTTCCTTCACACACTCACTTATCACAAGATGTCAAAGACAACTTTATTATATAATTGCCCTTTAATCATCAATTAACTTGTGCACAAACCGAACAGAATGCTACCACAAGTATAAAAAACTGCTCTCCCTATCTTCAGTCACCCTTGGACTTGTACTCATTTTCGAGAAGTATTCTTGAGCAAAGCACATCTCGTGGTTAAGCCGAGAAGGGTGTGGGTCCGGAGAAGCACCGTACGTGGGAGTCTTTCTCCGGTTTAAGCAATCAACAGGGTCCTTATTATGGAACTTTTACAAGACATCAGTATTTCAAACACAGTATATTCACTTTATCTCTTCAAGCACGAGAGAAAGGGGAGTTCTCCCTCCCTCCTTCACGTCAGCAAAATGGGTAGTGCATTGCAGAGCACAGTTGTGCCGTGGAAATGAGGAAGTAATCTCTGCGCTATATTTTACTTGACTTATGTCTCAAAATACAATTCAGGATAATATTTTGAATCACTAAGAAGCATCAGAACAATAATAAAGTTTAGTTCAATGCAAGCAATAAACAAACTTTAACCAAAAGAAGATATTGAAAGTAAGTTTTAACTGAAAGAAAAGCTGAAATCTCTATTTGAGCCCTCATAGTATGTCATGTATAATATGTGTGTGTATATAACATGTATAATATGTGTGTGTATATAACATGTATAATATGTGTGTATAACATGTATAATATGTGTGTATAACATGTATAATATGTGTGTATATAACATGTATAATATGTGTGTATAACATGTATATGTGTGTATAACATGTATAATATGTGTGTATATAACATGTATGATATGTGTGTATAACATGTATAATATGTGTGTGTATATAACATGTATAATATGTGTGTGTATATAACATGTATAATATGTGTGTATAACATGTATAATATGTGTGTATAACATGTATAATATGTGTGTGTATATAACATGTATAATATGTGTGTATAACATGTATAATATGTGTGTATAACATGTATAATATGTGTGTGTATATAACATGTATAATATGTGTGTGTATATAACATGTATAACATGTATAATATGTGTGTGTATATAACATGTATAATATGTGTGTATAACATGTATAATATGTGTGTGTATATAACATGTATAACATGTATAATATGTGTGTGTATATAACATGTATAATATGTGTGTGTATATAACATGTATAATATGTGTGTATAACATGTATAATATGTGTGTGTATATAACATGTATAATATGTGTGTGTATATAACATGTATAATATGTGTATATAACATGTATAATATGTGTGTGTATATAACATGTATAATATGTGTATATAACATGTATAATATGTGTGTGTATATAACATGTATAATATGTGTGTGTATATAACATGTATAATATGTGTATATAACATGTATAATATGTGAGTATAACATGTATAATATGTGTGTATATAACGTATAATATGTGTATATAACATGTATAATATGTGTGTATATAACATGTATAATATGTGTGTATATAACATGTATAATATGTGTGTATATAACATGTAAAATATGTGTGTATATATAACATGTATAATATGTGTGTATATATATAACATGTATAATATGTGTGTATATATAACATGTATAATATGTGTGTATATATAACATGTATAATATGTGAGTATAACATGTATAATATGTGTGTATATAACGTATAATATGTGTATATAACATGTATAATATGTGTGTATATAACATGTATAATATGTGTGTATATAACATGTATAATATGTGTGTATATAACATGTAAAATATGTGTGTATATATAACATGTATAATATGTGTGTATATATAACATGTAAAATATGTGTGTATATATAACATGTATAATATGTGTGTATATATAACATGTATAATATGTGTGTACATATAACATGTATAATATGTGTGTATATAACATGTATAACATGTATAATATGTCATGTATATTACGTATATGTGTACAGAAAACGTGCAAAGTGTCACACATAATATGCTTGTGTATAATCATGATGATAATTCACAGGCTGGTGTTTGTGTGTGTGTTTGTGGCACTACTCCTACAGTTCTGAATATATGACATCCACACTTGCTACATAGGATCAGCATGACCCCAAATAATGTACAGGGGCGTTTTTATCTTTTACGGTGGTCCTGGGGGTGGGGAAGTCGGGTGGGGACGCAAATTCTCGATGTAAATGTGTATCGTGTTCCGCCACCTCGAGATGGGAGAGGATATTACAAGTGTCCATCGTTTACAGTGCAGTATACCAATCCCCATGTTCTCCAATGCAGTGGAGGTATTTTGAAATGGAAGCAGTCGGTATGTTTTTCCTTCTTGCACGTAACCCGGGTTTTTATTTAATTTTTTGCCTACACAGAGCTGTCAGTTGCCTAAACACTGCCCAAATATAGGTTTGTGTCAGAAGAACGTGTTGTTTGCTTGGAACAAGATCGCCCATAGGGGGGTACTCTGCTACTATATATATATATATATATATATATATATATATATATATATATATATATATATATATATATATATATATATATATATATATATATATATATATATATATATAACATGTATGCACATTATGTGTGGAATATGTCATGTATAATACAGGATGTGTACAATCACAATCGTGCAGGTGAATATGTGAATAATGATTGGTGCGTGTGCGTGCACGTGTGCACGCGTTCATGCGTGCCACTGCCACCGGTCATCATCACCACTCGCAAGTCTCAAAGACTGAATGGAGCGTTTCCTGATTCTGAAGCATCCATCTTCACACCAGCAAGGAACCATGACCCATGAACCAAACAGTCTCCCCATTAGTGATCTGCCTCCCCCTCCGTTCCCGAAGTGGCGACGATGCCAATCCATGCGAACCTCAGTGTGACCTCCAGATTATGCCCGGTCTCTGTCTCCACCTTCTCAGTCTCATCCTTTCTCCGTCTCATCCCTCCTTGACGGGATAGAGTCAGCAACCCAACAAGCCACAAGGGAATGCCAGGGTGTCAGGCCGCATCCCAAAGCATGTCGATCGGCACAACTCCAGGCACCCTCCAAGCGGCCCTCTTCCCCACCAAATCTGCTGTCCTCGGCTCAGTTCTCAGTCCCATCAAAGTCGTTGTATTCGACGTGATCCTTGATCTCACAAAACACAGTTCCAATCAGACCAAACATGGCAAAAAGGGAGTCTCCAACGCTGGGGTTTTCATTCTCAGCATTATGCGATCATCAAAATCCAACAAGCCACAATGCAAGGTTGTGTCCCAATTGCATATAGAATAGCGCGACACTACATCCATGGCCCTCTGCCTCACAGAAGTGTGTGTGTAGATTGTTAGCTCCATAATTCGGGTTTCAGAAGGTGGAACAAAGTCCTCCCAGGATTCTAAGTATCCACCTTAATTTCGGTGAAGGATCGTGATTCATGGCCTAAGTTGCGAAGTTGTGTTCTTCTCAGAGTTTTTTTTCCTGAGGGCTCTTTTCAGGATCGTCACTGAGCCCCAGACAGCCTCCAAATGTAGTTCGTTTATGATAATGTTCCCAGGGATGGTTTGTGAGGTTCTTCTTTATCATTCTCATTGCTCCAATTTTATCACTGATACAATTTTAGCACATCAGCATCCAGGACCTTTTCCCTTCATTCTTGAGGTGTTGATATTTGTTCATTTGCTTGATTTCTGCATTATTTACACCAAAATCACTGAGTACTGAAACCTCAGTTAGCAATGCCTTCTTTTTCATTTTTGCATCTGAGTACTATGTCTGGTCGCAGTGCTTTGTTCTCCATGTTGACGCTGAATGGGATCATCAGGTCATACATGAGCATGTACTATGTCCGGTCGCAGTGCTTTGTTCTCCATGTTCATGCTGGATGGCATCATCAGGTCGTACGTGAGCATTACGTCCTTTTTTTCAATCATTGCTTTTGGTTCATGTTTCCATGAGTTTTGTGGAACTGGGATATTGAAATTTCTGCAGATGTGCCAGTGGATGACTCCACATACCTTGCTGTGCCTTTGTGTGTACAGCTGTTCTGACACGAGTTTTTTTTACATCCTGATAGGAGGTGGCTCATGCTTCCTGCTTCTACCTTGCAGAACTTACATCTGTCCGATTCGCTCAGTCCTGCCCTTTTTTAAAGCCATTCGTGTCGTATCCTTGGTCTTGGGCATTTTTAATGATTTGTTCTTCCTCCCAATTGAGCTGACTTCTTCTTAGCCATTCCAGTGATTGTTTTTTGTCTTTCCCCAATCTGCCAAATTTTTTTTTTTGTATTTTCCTACTCTTTTTGTTGTTCTCCCAGTTATTGGTGTATACTTGTTGATATATATATATATATATATATATATATATATATATATATATATATATATATATATATATATATATATATATATATATATATATATATATATATATATATAGTCTTTTTTGCAATCGTTGGGGCTGTATGCGTGTATGTATGCGAATTCCAGACCGGTTGTGGATGATGGTGGAATTGTTGTGTCAGAAGTTTGTCTTATTCCGGAAGCTTTCCAGCCATTTAGCACACTGACTCTGCCTCAGGGGCCACCACTAAACACTGAATGCTATGAGCTCCATGGCTGATTATGACAAGAATTTTGAATTTAGCACTGGTGCTGGGGGCAATCACCAGCACTTTGCGAAAGACAATGTGGGATCTTTGACATTCAACAGCAACCATTGCTGGAAGACAGGTCCTCTGAGTTACATCCTGCCTGATGTATGGCACATTCATGCATGCATATCCCTGCCTGCAAAACACCACGGTGTCAGTTTATTGCCAAATTTTGAATAAAAGCAGGACAAGACAGTTCTGATGAAGGAGCTTATCTGCTAGTGTTGTTATGATCTTGTTTCTGTTATACATTTCCATGACTTGGCAGTGACTGAAATCTAAAAAAATATATTTTCTCGACATCCGATATTGACTCCGCCTGGGAGTGCTTTCACAAAAGCCTGCTCTCTTTCTCTCTCTGTCTCTCTCTGTCTCTGTCTGTCTGTCTCTCTCTCTCTGTCTCTGTCTCTCTCTCACATGCACAGCTTTATGCCATTTCATCTGCAGATATTATTTCCATCCTTTCAGCCATGATTTACTTGTGGGAAAGCAGATGCTTTCAAGGAGCTTGCTTTTTCAACGTGCAACATAAACTCGACCAATAAAAATGTTAGGCTGTTTTGCATGACCCACATCAAATGCATGTCCATCCTCAGGTTAGCCGGAAAACATCATCTGTCTAATCTTAAGACTGAGCTCTCCAACATATGTCCTCCTCCTAAACTGAGCAGAACCTTGTTAAGTCTCTCTCCTCTGCATGCTGTCCCTCCTTCCTCATTCTCACCATAAATGACCTCACCAATACTCTTCAACCTATTCTTTTCAGCTATGCTTGATGAAGGAAATGCTACCAGGTGTGAGCTTCAGATTCAGATCTGGAAAACTATCAACCTGCCAGTACCCTGTTCCTCAATCAAAGTCAGAGGTCCTGATTAGAAAACTCCTGTACACAGATGACTCCTGTACATTGGTTGCACACACAAAGGAGGACCTCCAGGCTATGGCAAACAACTTTTCAGAAGCCTCTAGAAATTACCGTCCACAGATCAGCATTTCAAAGACGGAGATCATGTACCAACCAGCATCTGCCAAACCACTTGAAACGCCTATTATTGAAGTTTATGGCACGACTGGTAACATTGTCAATAAGTTCATCTATCTTTGAAGTGTGCTTTACAACAATGCCATGATAGATGAAGAGATTCATGTACGCATCAAGAAAGCCAGCTCTGCATATGGACGTCTCTATGACAGAGTGTGGAAATAGCACGGCATTAAACTGGACACAAAAATCAAGGTCAACAAGGTCATAGTCCGGATTACCTTACCGTATGGGGCAACGACGTGAGTCTTTGATGATCATCGATGATGATCATCATCATCATCGAGTTTTCATTTGAGAAGGTAGAGAAAATAGTGACCAGCTTTGACTCTGTCTCCACAATAGGTTGAGATGGCACCAGTGAGTGTATTCTCAAATCCAACCTTCTTGTTCTTGTTTCTCCTCCGTCTGCTCACTTCAGCCTGTCCTTCACTTTGGGCCACCTCTGACATGTCTTGAAGATAGCTAACATCGACCTGGTAAAGCTTACTCCAAGTTGTGAGCAAAGTGGTGGAATACATCATTGCAAACTAACATCGTCTTTCCTCTTCTTGAACATCTTGATCTCCAATCATCAGTTTGGATTCTGACCCAGTCACTCATCTTGGATGGAGGTTCTGAATCTTAAAGAAGAATTCAGGGCTATGTTTGTGGATGCATCACTGGTCTTGGACTTTGTCTCCAACCCTGATCTGTGTGTCATGCTTTCTGTCCACAGCATCCAATGCTGCATTCATTCCGAGATTGCTGATTTCTTCCTTCTTACATGCAAATCGTGCATCGCTGTCAATGATGTCCTTCTATTTACTCTCCCAGTGGAAGTTAGAAGACCTCAAGACAAGTTATTTTTCTGATTCCCAATAAAATCCCTTTTTAAGTTTTGCTGATGATTACATGTTATGCTGTACAGTACCCATGGCAACACCCCATTGACAGACCAGCAACAGCTGGATCCTCCATAGTTTTTCTGAAAAATAAGCCTGGAGTTGGCTTAGCAGTTAGGGGCTGAAGCTCAGGACCCTTGGGCCCCAATCCAGCCACAAAAGTCATCCATTGAATTAACATCAGGTGGGGTTGATTCAGACTGTCATCCTTCAGAGGTTGGCGAAATGAGTACCAGTGTACTGGGGTAATAACCATTTGGGGTAACCTGCGTCGGAGTGCCGACCTGTCCAGGACTGTATTCCTCGCCAATGAAACTGCCTCGGCAATCTGATGCACCTTTACGGCACAAAATAAATGGTATTGTATTATTAATATCGGAAAAAGTCTCAGATGCTAGTCCAGCCACAGGTAACGTCATTCAATCCATGCGTCTCATATTCACAATGTGTCTCTCCAGGATTGTCGAGCAAACCCACCTATCTACTTTCTTAATCAGCTACTGGGAGGAGTCAAATTCTTGGGAGACTATATATCAAAGCTGACCTCCAAAGGTAGCCACAGACTGGATATCCACCATCGTGCCAAGTCTTTCCTCAGTAAATCTGAAGTTATCACGACCGAAAAGCCTCTGTTCATCGCTCAGTAGTCTTTTAACCCCTTGAGTGATGCCCCCGTTCTACACCTCTTACTCCTGCATAATGTGGAATCCAAAGCCTTCAACATCATTGGTATCTACCACAAAGAAGCAGAAGTACAAGACATATTTTGCTCTCGTCACAGAAAGGTTGGTGTACTCCGTTTTCCACTCACTCTCTTCAGGTGTTGCTTTGAGTTGAGCGAGAGGATTGAAAGGTAGTGTTGTGATGAACTTGTCAAGTCACCACAAGGACTTTGAGGAAGGAGACTGTTCAGAGAGTTTGGCCTTCAGATTGGCAAGCTGATGTGTTTCTGGCTTGCTAAAGGATAGATGTACACTTGTTGTGAGCCTTTTGGAGTGAGCTAATGTTGCCATCAGTCAGATTAGCCCTCCAGGTTGAGCTGCTTGACCACATCTGCCTCACCACAGATTCAATGTACCAGAGCCAGGAGGGTGGTTAGGTGAGCCACAGAATGGGATAAACTGGTACCTGAGAGACAGTTGGTTTTGTGTCAGGATTTCTGGGAAGAATCACTATCAGATGCTGTGTAGATGGCAGTGCAGTCCTTTGTGAGAGGGTAGTTTGCAGTTGCTACCAGTTCACCTGTGTAATGGCCAGATTGAAGGTGGTGTTGAGGCCCCTCTCTAACAACACTCAGAGATATTGACTTTCACAAGAAAGTGGTCAGAAAAGCCAAGAGAGGCAGAGGAGGAACAGGAGACGTTGGATGGAAAATCCATCATTACCAGGCTCAGGAGGGAGGACATAGTACCTGTGGCAGAAAACTGCATTCGAAAATTTACAGGTTGGCCGACTCCACTCTTAAGTAACTGACTTCCTCAACTCTTGTGGCCAATACGTGGCTCTCATCTGAGATCCTTGCATCCCCTCTCCCTGTCAAGGCTGGATTGCCCCAAAGCAGTGTTCTATACCCCTATCCTATTCCTAGTTTTCATCAATGACCCCTCTGACTCTCTGGAAAATCCTCCTCATCTCTTTGCTGATGACTCCTCCCTCTGCCGTGACATCCCTCATCCTTCAGATAGGTAGGCAGCAGCCTCTTCCCTCTCTTCAGACTTTGATAGAATCATGGGCTCATGAAACACTTGGAATATGTCTTTCGATCTTACTTCCAATCATGAGCATGGTCATGGAATCCATCATCACATTTAATATGAAATCCTTCCTTTTCTCCAACAATCTCATCTCAGATCACCAATTTGGTTTCAGACAAGGTCACTCTACCTTGGACATGCTGCTTATACACACCCAACAATGAGCGGAGGCGCTCAACGTTAGACATGAGATCAGGGCCGTTTCTCTGGACATATCTCATGCTTTTGATCGTCTGACATCCTGCTTTGCTCTCCAAACTCTCTCCCTGAGGAATCCAAAGCCAACTCCATGCATGGCATACAACTTCCTCGACTCTCGTAGCCAATGTGTGGCACTCAACAGAATCCTTTCATCTCCTCTCTTTGTCAAGGTCAGAGTGCCTCAAGGCAGTGTTCTGGGCCCAGTCCTATTCCTGATCTTCATGAATGATTTCTCTGACTCTCTGGAAGGAAAATCCTCTTTATCGATTTGCTGATGACTCCACCCTGTGCCAGAACATCCTTCATCCTTTAGACACTGGGTGCAGCCTCTTCCTTCTCTTCAGAAATTCACAAAATCACAAGCTGGTCAACCACTTCGAATATATCTGTCAATCCTAAAAATCTCTCTCTCTCTCTCTCTCTCTCTCTCTCTCTCTCTCTCTCTCTCTCTCTCTCTCTCTCTCTCTCTCTCTCTCTCTCTCTCTCTCTCTCTCTCTCTCTCTCTCTCTCTCTCTCTCTCTCTCTCTCTCTCTCTCTCTCTCTCTCTCTCTCTCTCTCTCTCTCTCTCTCCGAAAGGACTAACTTACAATCCCCCCTTCTCACCCTATCCACTTTCTAACAATCCTCTTGAGGAATTTCAGTCATTCAACATTTTGGGGTCTCACTATCACCATGATCGTTCCAGAGTAAACCATATGTCTAACTTGGCCTGCAAAGCCAGTCGCAGACTGGGCATCATCTGTTGGACAAAGTCCTTCCTTGACACCTGAACTCTTATCCATATACAAGACCTTCGTCTGCAGATTGATGGGGGGCCACTCTTCCCTCTGGGCTGTTGCCCTCGTCTCAACTTGCTCAGCTTGATACCGTGAAAACCAAGGCCTTCAACATCGTTGGAATCTCCCGCTATGAAGCTGAGTCTATGGGCCTCTCACTTTCACATTGCAGTCAGGTTTGTGGTGTCTGTCTTCCATCACCTCCTTTCTACCCTAGGGTCCTGAGTTTGAGCCCTGTTTGCTGCTGAATTAACACCAGGGGGTTGACTCAGCCTGTCATCCTTCTGAGGTTGGCTAAATGAGCACCAGTGTACTGGTGATAGGGGCACTGCATCAGCGGCATAACCGCACCCCTAAACTAACCAGCCAAAAAGGCAGCTCATGAAGGGAACCTTCTTTCTGGTATTGCACCCTCTGCTGTCTCTGTGGTCCCCCCCCCCCAGGTTTCTGCAGGACACATGTGGTCCGCTAGCAACCCCCTTTTGGTGAAAGTCCCAAAATCCAGTATCACTGCTCACCTCCACTAATTTGTTCATCTTTCTTTTTGCAAATTTTCTTCAACCAAGTTATTTTTTTTGAGCCAACTTCAACGTCATTCTTCCCTTCAGATCATACCCCATCCAAAAATCACAATCTTTTCTACCCCATTAACTCTCTCCAAGGCCATCACTTTCCAAATTTCCACTTCTTCCTTCCTGAGAGCTTGCTTCTAGATCCACCTTGTCCAACCGCTGCGTCTTCCCTTTCAGCCGACTCTCATTGACAGTTTTAACCCACATTATGACCAACCCTTTCACCTTCCTGGAGCATTGTCATGATGCTGACCCCATTACGACCCCCTCTCCATTCCCCCCCCCAGATGGCATGTGGGGACGCATGTAAAGTTTGGACAAGATCAGCCTTAAAGTGGGCGAGCAGTTAAAAAGCCAACACAAACAGAGGAATACTAGACGTTATCAAGGCTGGTGCCGTTCTGTGTCGGGAGACAAATACAATAATACGTGTTACTAACTGAAGGTTTAACCAAGGTGTGCTCATCACCTTTCAATGCAAAGTAAGGTTGACGTTTCAGGCATCCACTGTTGCTCTCTTATCTGACGAAGGGAGGGATCATTTTTAACTCTGCAGGAATTTCTAATTTAGCCATGCTGCAAGCCGCAATTATCTGCCTCTTTGCAAAGTACACCATGGGATCTTTAACGTCCATCCACAGTGCAGGCAGATGGGTCTTCTGTCTTAAAGTCCTTCCAATGGACAGTTCACACATTGATACATCATCACCCTGCAGGTGAAATACAGGTGAAATACCGTGATGGTGACTTTTTATATCGGGTCTGAGATTCGAAGCCAGCTAGGCTACCAGGCTAGACATCTCCAAGGTGAGTACACACACCTCAAGGCTATGTTACTAGTCCTTTGTACTGTACAAGTGATTTGAACACACACCTGGATAGGTGTCTGTTTTTTATACATCCCATAAAACATCTCCCTTTGGTTCTGTAGTCCTTCACCATAACACCTCTGCATGGTTAAAACGTAAAGGAGCCTTGGGAATTAGTTGAGGCTGCTTTTGGCTCTGGTTAAATTCACGATGACCGAATATTCGACAGATGACATTGTTTTCATTCGTGCATTCTTTGGCACAGTAAACTTCTAAAAATATTTTTTTGTTTCAATTGTGTCACCAGTTTCAAGACTCCCATTCAATCGATGAAATTATAAATGAATTGTTGAGCACAGAAAGTTTATGAAGAAACGGCGTTTCAATTTTGAAAAATTGTTTTCCATCATCATCATCATCATCATCATCATCATCATCATCATCATCATCATCATCATGATGATGATGATGATGCCCCGCTCCCCTGTTAACGCAGTCGAGATGAACTTTCTTGGGTAACTCGGTGAGATATCCTTGAAGTCGGGCCAGTTTGGCCTTTTTTCACGGGATGTTTAAATTGATGGCACTGTTCGGAGACCAAAGGGAACTGTTGCCTCCAAACCAGGCGGGCTCGTCATAAAATTGACCACATCACGGGTACCTCTAAGGACCTGCAGGTGCTCTGCGGCCACGGCAAGTTTTCTCTTTCACTGAAGCTTCTCGCACTCCATAAAACGATGGAACTCTCCGCGAGGATCAAACAGAATGTTGGGAATGCAGTCGAAACAGACAGAGGTGCAAAGTCACATGAACATGTATGAAATTATTTTTCACAACAACCTGCAGGTGATAACGGGAAATATGGTTGCGGAGCAATTTGACAATGCTGTTGTCATGGGGGCAGCTGGTACAGTTCAAACATCCATGTTTACATAAATGAAATACCTTCATGTAGAGAAGTCGTCTCGCATTCATTCGCCTCGTCTAATCTTACTAATACCTCATCAGTCTGGTTTTCTTTCGCTCGACAGTTGCTTGAACTTTTCATCACAACATGGTGTCTCGTGCTCTTGACTGGGTGAGGCACGAATAGCGAGGAAATCCAAGAAGCTTGAACAAGAGGCCACTTCACCGAGCATGCTTGCTTTCTCTCAATACCACGTCAATTACATCGATCAGTTGACCTCCTTCATTTCACAAGGGTGGAGGAGACGAGTCCAGGGCAAGGGGTGAGGAAGGGTAAAGTAGGCCAGGCAAGGGGACATCACCAGTGTGTTTTTATATATTTCGAGGGAGGAAGGAGATTGTAGGGTGGTGGAGAAACAAACATGGACAGGACTTTAACCTTTTGACGAGACCCTCTCACAGACATGAGAGCCACTACAAATTTTACCCAATCACACATTCATACATCATGTACCCCGCCAGCCCACAATGCCTCGAGGTACCAAATTCCATGTTTATACCAATGCACTTTTTTGCTGCCACGACCTTTCCAGGGAGACCATTCCATGCGTTTACTGCTCTCTGAGTGAAAGACCTCTGTCAGTGAATGATCGGTTGGAAATATGCGTGTGCCAAAATTGTGGTGTGAAAATAAAATAAAATAAATCAAATTACCCTGCACTCGCACCAGCACATAATCATCTCGCTTTCTGCTTGGCCATTCTGCAGGGTTTACCTCCAGCAGCTCCTGGTTAACCCCTTAGGGACACCGGTCCCAATTTCAATATATACATATACATATACATATACACACACACACACACACACACACACACACACACACACACACACACACACACACACACACACACACACACACACACACACACACACACACACACACACACACACACACACACACACACACACACACACACACACACACACACATCACACGAGCAAATGCAACCCGTCACTTCGCTGACGGGAGTATTGAGATGGGGGTGGGAGAGGGATTAAGGAGGGTTGTGGGAGCGAGGAAAGGGGAGGGGGGGAGATCAAGTCCTCACCACATGTCGCCATGCAGTCTAGGAGGAGGGAGGGAGCAAAGAGGATGGGGGAGAGAGGGGTGTAGTAGGGAGGGGAAGGGGTAATTTGGACTTGCGTTTGAAAGGGGGACTTGAGGGAAAGTGTTGGTTGGGGGGGAGGAAATGATCCCCTTCTACAGACATTAGTAGAGGACTAGACGAAATTCGGTATGTTAAAATGGCACGTTCAAACGTGTCACTCTGAACAATGTCTGGACTCGGACCTTCTTCCTCTCTCTCTCTCTCTCTCTCTCTCTCTCTCTCTCTCTCTCTCTCTCTCTCTCTCTCTCTCTCTCTCTCTCTCTCTCTCTCTCTCTCTCTCGGCTGTTATCGTCAATTTTTCGGGAATCGGCAGGTTGTAGTCAGTTTGATTACCGACTGCAGTACTTACTGTATACAACCCAGAAACCTTGAGTAGCTTTCACCAAAAAACGACTTTGCATTTATTCAGACGTTTCAGGGATATGTTCACAAACATTAATCTTTATAAACAGCTACGTGTAAAAAACAAACAAACATTGGCACGGTAACTTAACCGATTGTCCAACTGCTCCCTTCCATGGCACAGTCACCTCGCCAGTTCAATGATATTAGTATGAACTAGCAAAGTACCCGCCCATGGGCGGGTACAGTTATCTGTTGAATGGCGTTGGTCCCGTCTCGATCGGATGAAATTGAGAAATTGACGTTATCCGGTGACCTTGACCCTGTGACCTTTGACCTTGACCTTGATCCCCTCATGTCCGTTCCCAAGGATCACATATGCCAAGTTTCATCTCATTCTATCCAATGGTTTGGCCGTCTATAAAGGACAAACAAACATGAAAAATTGACGTTTTAGTCAATTTATGACGTCATAGCTCGAAAACCGGAAGTCGGAAGTGAATGTCGTCAATCAACTTTGACATTTAATTTTGATTATCTGTCGAATGGCATTGGTCCCGTCTCGATCGGATGAAATTGAGAAATTGAAGTTACCCGGTGACCTTGACCCCATGACCCCGTGACCTTTGACCTTGAACTTGACCCCCCCCCCCCCCATGTCTGTTCTCATGCCCAAGGATCACTCATGCCAAGTTTCATCTCATTCCATCCAACGGTTCGGCCGCCTATAAAGGACGAACAAACAAACAAACAAACAAACACACATACATACAAACATATTGTTACGGCTGTGGAAATTCGCAAACCACCATTCAGGGCCCGCAGGTGAGACATCTCTAAGTGCATGTGGAGTTAGCCCCAAACCCGTTGTATAGAGGGAATTTATATGATTCATCCAGGTTGCGATCCTTTGAGTTAGGCGTTTTTCTGTTCTATCTTTATTTTGAACCCACCACGTCTCAACTGCCATCACACAACATCCACCTGAACCACCACGCCAGCCATCGTCACCAACTACAACCACGCTCCAACCCTCAGACAACAACAACAATGCCAACAGCCACGACCTTTACCTTCACAACTCAATCCCGCAAACATCGAATCACCGCCATTCCCAAACGGCACCACAACCATCAAACCACCACCGAAAACATTCCACCACCCTCACCTCTCTCCTTCTTCGGCCATTCCCACACAACCTGTGAACACTGAGCGTCGGGCTGTCTCGGGCCCGTTCGGCGATTGGTGCCGAACGCACTGAGCCGCGAGCGCAAATAGCATCCTTTCCGAGGGAAAATTCGGATCAAGAACGCGACACGCCCACTTTTCCTCCGTCCAATTAGCAAGCGCGGGGCGGCTTGGCCCCGCCTCCAGGCGTGTCTGTGTGAAATCGATATATGCCAATTCTAGGATCAGGGGAGGTTCACGCCCCCGTTTCCTCCGACCAATGGGTGAGCGTGGCTCTGCCCCCGAGGTCATCCTGATCCGAATATTTGCATATTAGCTGCTCCTGCCAGCCTATAAGAAGGCGAGCGCAAGGCGAATGAAGTCAGTCGAGTCGGGTGGCGAAGTCATCAGTGTGGCAGAGAGTTGGGTTCTGCAGTCGGCTGAGGAGAGTGTCATCGAGTTTGGTTCTGGAGTCGGCTGAGAAGAGTTGCGAGAAGAGGCAAAGGAGCTCGGGTCCGAGGCGAGGACGGCGGTCAGCGATAGGTCGCGGTGTGGGATCGCTCGTCGCGGGACCCAAGCCAGCCAGCCATTCTCCTCCCCCAGGGCATCAACAATTCCCCCTTTCCCCCGCGCTGAGCTAGTGCAAAAAGGGGACCCCGTTCCCACCCCACTCCAAACGTCGTGCCAACGAAACCCGCCAAGGAGCACGGAGTCGGGGCACAGCCGCGCGGCCACATTTGCGGCTCGTCCGCCAATGCGTCATGAGGACGTGGGTAGGACCCCCGCCCCAGGTCTCGCGGGCCTGGCCGCTCCTCCAGGTCACGCACACATTTGGCCTACAGGCCTGTCTGCCCCCTTGTCAATGAGGGTGGCTTCTTTCCTTTGCTTTTGAGTAAATGTGTGTTAGCGCCGTCTGCGAAGTAGAACTGCATAAGTGTTGCCGTGTGTGCGCGTAGTCGGTATTAATTATGCGTCATTGTTGCTTTTGTTTTGGTTGCTATTTGTGCATTTTGACTGTATGGCTGTACATGTGTGCTTTCCGTGTGCCGGGAAATAAATGTGCTTTGTGTGAACTGTTTTCCCATTTTACTTCGTCTTTCCTTTATTGACCCTGCATCCTGCTTCACGTAAAGGGTTCGTAGTGGGCTTAATACGCCCGGTAATTAATCGGAACCGTCGAGGCCGACGATAACACCGCTCGGTTATCACTGTAGCACGGAACAGACCGCTTAAGGGGTTCGTGCCCAGAGTCGGCCTGTGGCGTGGTCCGATCGCCCGGTCGACCATCCGCGCAGGGACTTAGGTAGATCGAATTTGGCGAGCAACCCTATCCTGCGCGGGTGGGCAATTGGCACCGTCGTGGTGAGGTTAAACCCCCACCCGTGACTACCTCCCAGCGTTGTTCCGAGAGGGTCACGACTGAATTGTCCGTCCGGTGGGTGACGTGACGCGATCCGAGTTACGTGGCCGTCCGCACGCCGGCGGGCGCGAATTCGCAACAATATTGTTATGGCTGTAGAAATTCGCAAACCACCATTCAGGACCCTCAGGTGAGATATCTTCATAGGTACATGTGTAGTTAGCCCAAACCCGTTGTATAGAGGGAATTTATGTGATCCATTCGGGCTGCGATCCTTTGAGTTCGGCGTTTTTTCTTTTTCTATCTTTGATTTCAAACACACATTTCAACAACCACGCCATCCCCATCACAGCACCAACCACACTGCAACCACGCCACCTCCACCATCTACGCTACCACATCTTCGCCACTTGCCATTCAACAGGCTCCGTGCGGTGACGATCTCCGCGGAGGAACAAACAAAAACCAACAAGGATGCTCGGTGGGCTTTTCCCGCCTGCTTTTCCCGTCTGACTTCCCCGCGCTTTGGAGTGGAGGAAGAGCGATGCAGGTCAAAGGTCAGTAAATGCAGGTCAAAGGTCAGTCAAAGCTGTGGTCAAAGGACCACAGCTTGGTCATGTAAAGGTGGGGCCTTATTTTGGAGGAATAATTCTCTGGCTCCGAGCCAAAAACGGACTCCCTCGGCCCCCGGACGGAGCGGGGTGGAGGGAAAGCGTGAGGGAACGCCCTTTTCGGGAACCCTCTCGAAGGAAGGTGGAGCCGAGAACAACGGGGCGGGGCGAAGGACGGAGCCCCGTGCGATAAAAGACGGACACGGGCGGGCGCAAGGAGGGCTTTTTCTTCCTCTTCGTCTTGGCTGGTGGTTCGGTTGGTTTTGTGGAGAGTTGGTCTTCAGGAAGAGGTCCTGTGCCCGTGCCTTGGCGAGCGGCCCTGTCACGAAGGCACGGATGGGAGACGCGGCAGCGCCCGTTGCGAGGTGGACCTGTGCGTCCGGACGGGGAGTGCCGGAGAGGGTTCGCCGGCCGCGAGAGAGGTTGGGGCCGGGCGCGACCATGCTGACGGTCGCGGGAGAGAGACTCACCAGCCAAAGGGAGGTCATCATTCTCTTTTTGGGGTTTTTGTATGGATCTTGTGGCGCCGTGTCTCGTAAAGTAGAAGTGTTTAAGTGTTGCCGTGTGTACGCTTATTCGGTTGTAGCTCTGCATCGTTTCTTTTGTTTTCATTGCTTTATGTGCATTTTTATTGCGTATGGCTGTAAATACATGCCTTACATGCTTGTCTGTGTGTGCGTGTGAATAAAATGCTTGCTTGTTGAACTGTGCCCGTTTCGCTTTGTCTTTTCTCTATTGACCCTCCATCTTGCATCACGGAAAGGGGTTCGAATGGGGTGCAACATCCCAGTAATATGTATATATATATATATATATATATATATATATATATATATATATATATATATATATATATTAATCGGTATTAATCGGAACCGTCAAGGCCGACGATAACACCGCTCAGTTCTCACTGTAGCACGGAACGGACCGCTTAAGCGGTTCATGTCCTGAGTCGGCCTGTGGCGTGGTACGATCGCCCGGTCGACCCTCCGCGCAGGTACTTAGGTAGATCGAATTTGGCGAGCAACCCTATCCTGCGCGGGTGGGCAATTGGCACAGTCGTGGTGCGGTTAAACCCCCACCCGTGACTAGCTCCCGGCGTTGTTCCGAGAGGGTCACGACAGAATTGTCCGTCCGGTGGGCGACGTGCCGCGATTCGAGTTACGCGGCCATTTGCACGCCGGCGGGCGCAAATTCGCAACAATATTCTATTTTTTTTTAGTATAGTAGAGATATGTACATGTGTGTGATGGCATGACCTTCAGGTGTTAAGAAATTGAATTCTGTTTATTATTTGCATGGATGGGAGATAAAGTACGCAGATTGAACTTCTAATAATATTATTTCATGTGATATTGACTTGCAATTAGCTTTCATTTTCACTTCAAATGCTGGAGAATGAGATACAATCCTGTGAAGTATAAACACGGACGATAGATTGAATGAAAAATCGTTGTTGTCATGCCTGTGTCCCTGTCACGTGCAGGTACGATTATGTGCAGGTGGAAGAGTGGGTGGCAGGAGAGCAGAAGTTGCTTGGACGTTGGTGTGGCCGTTCAGGTGGTGGCAGATTGGAATCTCGTGCTGCTCAAGTTGTTGTGCTCTTTCACTCGGATTCCTACTTTCCGTCGAGCCCTGGATTCCGTCTTCATTATGCAATTATTGAGGTGCAGAAGTTCAACGTTCAATGTTAAGTCTGATTTATGTGCAAAATGCTTCAATTGGAATCTTATTATAATGGAGCAAACGTATGTGGTTATGTATGTATGTACATTCATGACCAAAACGTCTTCTTTTTCTTCAAATTATCTTCAACAAATTCTGCCATGTTGTTCATATATATATATATATGTACAACCGAGGAAACACATTCAAGACTTACCGGTATTCTTCAGTGCTAATTTTTTTGTTACTTTGACTCGATTAATCGATGAATCGAGATCGACATCAAGATCAAGATCAACATATGGGCAAAAGAAAACATAGCACGTAAAAACCCGCCGCAAGAGCAAGGAAAGCGGTGTATTGGGGGCATCGGGTGGAGGAATGAGGGGTAGGGGAGGATGCATCGGGTGGACAAGATGGAGACAGAAGTAAACTCTCAGGAAGAAAACACTGGAAATTTGGAAGGAAGCGTTTTTGAAAAATCTGAATGAGAACACGAGGTCACATTGCTACTTTTGGAAGCTGACTCCAGTCTTTGGGGGTAAGAGTGGCATTACACCCTCCAAACAACTCAACATATACAGGGCCAGAGTTGTGATCCGACCCTACTCGATGCTTGCAAATCACAAGCTTACTGGATTAACTATGCAGTCATGGTAGGGAGTTTATGATGCCAACTCATGAACCAGTCATTCTCATTCAGATTTTTCAAAACGCTCCTCTGCAGAAAGCATTCTTGATTCGGATTCGTGTTTATTGCTTCGGATGGGTATTCATTCATCCCTAGTAGTCTTGAGCTTAGTAAACTAATTTATTCCTCCTCCCAAGCATGCTCCATCGAACCCGAGTAGCTTATGAGCCTAAAGTGTTTAATTGCTTTCAAGCCACGTACTTACAAAGCCTTTCCTCGGAAGCATTTCAAGTTGCAAGAGACGATTGGTAAGTACGTGGCCTGGCAATAAAACTCATTGGCTGGGATTACCGAAGATTTATTTCATTAACTTTTTTCTTTGGACGTTAACTGAATTTGTCTGCAGTCCTTTTATGGGGTTTTTAGTTGTTGTTTCAATTGAATGAACACACTTGTATGAAGAATTTTATGTTAGACCACAGTCAGGTCAGATCGGGTATGGGAGCATGCGCCAGGGCAGCGTGTCGCTTCGACAACAGTGATGTTCATCAACGCTTGTAAAGTGGGTTTGAAAAATACTCACAATATGGGACTTCCAAAATGCCATATGAATGCCAAACGAGGCCTTTTGCGAATGTGCTGCGTGTGTGTTCACGCCGACTCGTTCTACTCGTGGGGGAACTTTTAACCTCCTGTTCCAACCACAACGTCTGTAATTCAAATCGTCTTTTAAACACATAATTTTCATCATTTAAATGAAACTGGCAATTTCACAGTGGTTAACCATAATTGTTCTGTTTCTGAATGCAAATCTGACTCACGGAAATATGGTGTGTGGTGATATTTCCTTTCGGTGTGCTGGTTACAATGGTGATGTTTAAACCAGAACAAAATAACTCTCACTCACATTTAAAACTCAATGACGTGGTGAAAATGAAGTCGGTTGATAATTAAATCCAACGGTTAGTAAAGAAGAAGGTTCCCTTGGCGTCGAGCCGCCGCGGCTTTGAAATGGCGTCGACGATGGTAAGCAGGAGAGGAGACTCGTTTGTTTTCGTCGTGGTTTGTTCACCAAACAAACAAAATCCACTTCACTCTATTGTCTTGATGATGTAGAACAAAATTCAGTGATAAATATTGACATGTTGAGTTGTCTCTACACCTATTGTCTCTCTGGAAAAACTTCACTGATTGGCTGCTAGTTTTCTTACAAGAATCTATAAAAATAAGACCACTGAATCTGTAGCCTACCTGGGCCCTGGCCTAATGTTAGCACCCAAGTCTGGTAGCATTCTGACTGGTGGGTCTGGAGAAGATTTTCTGAAGGAATTTATGCGATTTTCCCCCAAATTGACTCAGCTGGCCATTGTGACACATTTCCGGTCAGGTGGTTGGCATGACCTCGGCAATTGAACATCTCTACCCTGGCCTAATGTTCTCACCCAAATTTGGCAGCATTCTGACTGGTAGGTCTGGAGAAGAAGATTTTTGAAGGAATTTACCTAGTCCGTCATTTTGACATACTTAAAGTCGCGTAACTGGAACAAACTTTGCAATCCCTGTTACCAGTCTGGAGCGGGACCTTGTTACCAAATTTCAGGCAGATCGGCCCAGCGGTTTGGCCGGAGAAGTTGAAATGGGAGACGGATGGACGGACGGTGCACAATGACAATACTTTAACTGGAATTCCAATTCTCGATAAGCGAAGAATGGAAGGCTTGCTTGATGTGAAAGAATCTATATTAAAACAGAAATCATGAAAGTCACTGATATTGAAAATTAGAACCTCCCTCCAGCTCTCCCCTTTTACGGATAAAGAGAAACCTGTCACGTGATCCACCTGAGAAGTTTTAGCATTCAGCCATGGGAGTTCCGATTGGTAGTTTCTTGGTATGGTTCGAGTGATGATGCTTGCCTTGCTCAACGAGGGTTTTCTCGTTTTGAGTTTGAACTGAACTGAACTTTGCTCCTCTCATATGGGGCAGTGGTTCTTGTGTTGATAGACTACAACCTCACGTGGAATGTTTGTAATCAAACTTGAAAAAATATAAAATGCAGGTGAAATTAATTTGCTCTTCTGTTTTTTTTTTTTTTTGTCGCTCCTTGTTCAAACGGCAGGTATTGGAGACAACAACTGCTTTTAAAGACCTTCCCATGAGCCAGGTATGTCGAATGAGGAAAATTATTAATTATTTCTTTTAATTATTATCCCTCAAAATTGATGCTGAATGAACGTGTTGCTTTGGTGTGTGCACTGACCATTCGAGCTCCAAATCTTGTTGTTGTTTTTGTAACCATGGTCTGAGGCTCATGGAGGAGTTTGGACATCAAGCACTTGTAGGAAAATGACACGAGGAGACATCAATGTACCGATATGCAAATTTTATGGACAGGAGATTGTGGACAAATCTGCACAGTGGATGAGATTTGAGCATGTCATCCTGAGTTATATGTAGAATATGACAGAGTAAACATTAAAGGGTCATATATTTATGATGTTCACAAATATGGTGGAATTTTTTTTTTTAAGCCCCATTTTCTCCATGTGCAAGTAAAAACGAGGTTGGTTCTAACTTTTAAAGCTTCAACGATTCCAATACGATACTTGTTGAGGAACCTTATTATATTTATCTCAACGTTATCATCATCATCACATAACAATCTGTTACCCAACGAAGTACGAAGTACTCATTTAAAAAAAATATCTGTCATGATGACGATGTATAATGTGTATTTGTAAAACATTGACCCATGTGCTCTACACAGCAAGATTCTCTGATGTATACATTGTGTCATCAACCTGTTAATTAATTTTTTTAACTTTGGGTCACTAATGTTACCAATGCAGGTGGCGTGCTTTCATCAAATACTGAACATGTGTTTATCATGCGTCGTCACGCTTTTGCTAAGTACATGAATCGAGCACACGAGAGTTGTATGTTGACATATAGCCTTGCCAGTAAATTAATGAAATGTGATTGGTAAAAATTTACATCACTAGTCTGACCTACCAAAGCAGAACATCACCAAACACCATAAATATGGACGATGGATACATTTATCAGGTAAGGCCTTAGTGGCGGAAATATTTTAAGGTGTTACGTGATGTATCTGTTATTCTGCACTCAAAATGAATGTTCCTTGATTGAGACATTTTAAGTTAGCATATTGCATATCAGGGGCTGGTAGGGTGGCCTAGTGGTACACATACTTATCGGAAAGACATCTCACCTGGGTTTGAACCCCGACCCAGTTATTAACTGTCATCCCGGTGTTTCACAGGCAGTGATTCATCAATGTGTGGACCGTCCCTCCGATGGACGTCAAACAGGTGTCCCATCTGCCGGAATTAGTTGGTGGACGTTAAAGACCCCACGGTGTCCTTCATGAAGAGTAGCAGAGCTATGGCTGGCACCCTGAACAGATTGCTAATTCCTGCTCCACCGACTGCTTGGAGAGGAACGGCATCGCACGCAGTACAAGCCTTCCCAATAAACTGTTTCGGAATCATCAACGCTCTGCAGCAGAGTATGATACATCAAATTGGATCGGAAATTGAATATCACGTGACCTTCTATGATAGCTGAGATCAAGTGCGTCACTTTAAAATGGAAAATTCTGAGAATGCTGTGATATAATCATTAACTTGAGGGTCATTGTGTTGTCCATTCCATTACCAAATCCTGGTTAATTTCCTGATGAGGATGGGCTTGTCTAAAAACTGTCTGTCTGTGCTTCACAAGTGGAACATCACAACATCAAGTGCTCCGTCCTTTTGTCGTCTCTGTTCATGCTCCTTTATAGACGTTAAACGTGTCACTGTGCCTTTCTCAACAAGTAGGCCATGGCGTGCAGGTACCATTGCCAAATTACAAAACTTCTGCACTGACCACAGCCATCGGTCACTGATCACTGATCACTGATCACTTGTTCTTCTCGAGGACAGGCATCGCAAGGTCTATTGGATGAAGGAGATTTGTTTTTTTAAATTCGAACTCGATCGTTAATTTTATTACCATTTAGCTGTTGTGAACAGTGATGCCTGATACAAACATAAACCATGATTTTAAATATTTATTCGAGATCGTCATTGCGAAGGATGTGGACAGGTGTGTGCGTGTGGTTGTGAAAGTATCAATGGAGGTGTAGGTGTGGTTTTGGGTGCTGAGAAGGTTTTATGCCGATGCATGAGGTTAGCATGGTAAAACAACCTCGCGGATGAGATCGACAGACAAAGCAAGACCTTTCTGTTAGGCCACAGACTAAATGATGAACTTTCACCCGTACCGTTGTTTGGCATGAATGACTCTTCAACGTCGGTCGTCCTTGAGGAGCTGCAACATTTCAAATTCTTTACATGAGCAATCCAATAGGAGCAGACCCCTCTAGGTCACTGTGTCCTGGAAACGGATACCTCTCCTCTCCTACGTTTTATCATCGCAACGAAACGGACTGAGCTGCTATGTATGCTATGTATTTCCTGTGCTTTAATCATTGAGATTACCGAGGGTGTGGACCTGGTAGTTTGTGTGGGAATATCAAATTATCCATGAAGTTTATGAAGATCTAATGAGATTTCACCTGCCTTTTGTGCCTGCATTGTTTCACCTTATCTCAAAAGTACAAGAATCCTTTACGCTTCCCATTAAGTGCTTCATAATATTCTTGTTATGAACGCTGAACATTGTCTGGTGATGGAAGTCACTTTATGATAGTTTGTGAGTACTTTTGTAAAGGTATGAAGTACTTTGTGTAATTATAAAGTACTTTTTCATTATTTATTGTACTTTTATCACACTGTACAGGTGAGATAAGTTGGTTAAATTTCCACCATCGCAAGTTGTCAAGATTAGAGGCTAAAATGTGTTTTTTTGTTTTTGTTAATTCGGTCACAATCTGACAAAAGTAGGTTAAGGACATGAATCAAATATCAGGTGCACAACTTCAGTGCCGGTATACTATTATGATGCAAAATTTCATTCCAAACGTCCCAGCGGACTCCAAGATACAGCTTGGAAATTTGGAGTGTTGATATTGCAGGAAGAAAAATGGAAATAAAAATCATTTTCTCAATGGTGGTTTAGTACTCCTGGGGGGTCTAACAAACTCTATGGTACCATTAACAAGTTCGAATTGCGAACATACCCCGTGGGAGTTCATTCGTACAACTCTCAGGTGAGCGATAGCACGGATGACAGGTAGTTTTGAAATTTGGTAAGATTTTCATCGCATCAGAAAAAGAAACCAGAACACCTCACAAGAGTGAGGCTAGTTTCATATCATTTGCGACTTAATTTTGCATTTGGCATTGCCCAGCACATTTTATTTATTTTTTTTAATAACAATTTTAAGAAAATGGGCCAAAAGGGCCATTTCTCGGCCCAGAGGGCCGGAATCGCACTTTAGCCTCATTTACTGCCTGGGTAATGGTCCCTAGAATATACCTGTCAAGTTTGGTTCGGTTCTGTTTACGAACAACCGAGAAATAGCATTTTTAAAAAAAAAAATGGGCCGAGAGGGCCGTTTGTCGGCCCAAAGGGCCATAATCTCACTTTGATGAAGTGCAGAATGAATGAATGTTCAGTATTTCATCTTTATTTTTTGTCTTTCTCAATAAGATCTGTACACTCGTGATGGAGGTCGAAGGTTCGATTCGTAAAAGTCGTTTTCAATGGCTCATCGTGAGGCAGACACTAACTCCCACATTTTATTGGAGGACTTGGTAAGGAAATTGTACTTAATGTCGATTCATGAAATTATTTCCAAGACAATTCCACAGAGACAAGTGTGCTTGAGTTTTTGTTCACGTTTTGGAAAGTTTTAATGTTTAGCAAATTTGGCAAACTATTTTTTTCAACTGAAAACAAATCACTCGCATTTTGGAGGAAATATTGAGTTTCTATGAACCCAAAGTAACCTTTTGTTTTTAGATTTTTAAACTTTTTATTATCATGCTAACGCCTGAAAAGGAAGGTTTACAATTGGTGCGCTCTCTCAACAATCACAGAAGCACTGAAACATGGTTTTGAACAAGGAGGATGGAGCAAAACCGATCAAACATCCGCGAAAAGATGTTGTCTTGGCGTGACCAAAAGGGACAAAAAGAGAAACGCTTGGATCAAACAGAAAATCGGCGTGGGCGGTCGCTAATTCCTTGAAATTCTGGTCACGATCAAAAATCCGAAGTGGAACTGGGCCAGAAACATAGTAATGAGAAAGGACAACCGGTTACGAACAAAACAAAACAAGACATTCAAACTGGCAACCGAGAGAAGGCCCTAAAAGAAGCAGAGGTAGAGCAAAAGATCAGGTGGAGAGAAGAAATTGAAAAATGTATTTCAGTCCAATGACGTCGAATTGCATTAACTGGAACAGAATGGACCGTGGTGAGGGAGGCCTTCATCCTGCAGTTGACTCAAGTCAAGGCTAGGCTACCGTTTAATTCACGTTCAATAACATCTCATCAATAGCAAAAACAGTTGGTCGTACATGATGATGACTTGTATGGGGATGTTGATTAGACTTTTAGGTAGTTTGAGTATTGATGGGTGATTGTGTACGGAGTGCTATTGGTGGGGGTCTTGTTCAGGGGGGTTGTGTGATTGATGTGTGTTTTTAACCAAGTCCATGCCCCCTCTCCGAGGGGAAGAAAAGAAAAAAAAATTACAAAAAAAAACCCCCCCAAAAAAACATTTTTTTTTCTTTCATTAATTAAAAACATTTTTTTTTCATTTTCTTGGATCTTGGGTTGGTGTGGTGTTCGCACAGGCATGATGGGCTGAATGGCCTCCACCTGTGTTGGATTTCCTTGTTGTTCCTTGTATTGATGATGGTGGGACATGGCTAGCAATTATATAACATGGAATTACCGAAGCATCATGTATGCACAAACGCAGAAGGACCTTTTTACAATCCGAATGAATCCACGTAATTTCTCAATCACAAGGTTCTTCCTCAAACACACAGTGACATATCTTTTCCACTATAATTATACACAGTACACCAATATGGGAGAGCACATTCGCCTCTAAGCTGTCTACCCTGGGTTTCAATCCCGATTGAGTTATAAACTGTCATCCCGGTGTTTTGCAGGCAGAGTGATCCATCAATGTGTGTGCCGTCCACGGATGGACGTTAAACTGGCTTCCCTCCATCCCGTCTACCACCAGCAGTAGTTGCTGGACGTTAAAGATCTCACAGGTGTCCTTCGCGAAGATTCGGCGAGCTATCATCAGCAACATGAACAAATGACAAATTTCTGCCCTGACCTTCGTCGAACGTTCAGCCTGGCCAGCCGGTCCGTGAAAAATTTGGGCCAAGTTTTCCCGGCTAACCCTACAAGAATTTTGGAATGGTCGTGGCCATTAACGAGGAAGACACCAATATGACAGAGTCAGTTTAGTGTTCCTTCCAAAGCTGGTCGGTTCAAGGTTACTTCACCTGATCGCCTTGGAAGGGAGTTTGCAATCATTCTGATTTAAAGTTTATGGATTCTAATTTCTAACTCGATTAAAGGCACAGTATTGACAGATATCCAGCAACATTAACAGGTGGCCAACATCGATGTCAATGCATTCTTTCACCTTGGGTTTCAAACACCGACACGGTGGGAAGAAAACGACATGACCATGCCTGGTTCTTGATAATTAAACAAAAGTGAAATATTAGGTTTCGTGCTCAGGGTTCAATGCAATCTTGCAATGGTTCATGCTAAACACAACGAAATGGTCCAATTTAGGGAAAAGATCTTCAACGGTAAAGGGAATACAGTGTGTTGACCACAATTACGCAGTGGAAGAGTTCAGGGTTAAACATTCTTGTGTGAAACACGGCCACCACGAGTCCTTCAGGCCGAGCATGCTTTTGTGCTTCAAATGCAGACGTACATCTGTTCACCCAATCACTTTCAGGCATGCTTGTTGGAGGCAATTGAGATGGATTTTCTGCTTTTCTGTTTTTTCTGCCCAACCAGCTGGTAGACCTCCCATGGCAATGAAGGCTTACAGTGGCATCTCAGCTTCCTCCTGTAAGAAGCCAATCAAGCTGCTCAATGTCGTCTTCTTATCGAGAAAAAGACCATGGTGAATATTTTGCCAGGATCATTGACGTGCGATAAATGTGGGTCTCAGTCATGCCGCTACAGGCTATCTGTATTTATGGGATACAAAATAGAGTCTCCCTTCCTTCCTCACCGTATGTCACATATGTTCTCCTCCTCAGATCCTCAACCATTATTTTTTGCTTCTTTTTTACTTCCTTTCTTCTCTGGAATACATATTATGCCGTAGTTCACCTCTTCGCTGCTGTTCTTTGATCACATGTTCCACAAAGTCGATAAAACCTGTGGTTAATGTAGCTGGATCCCTTTCGTTTGCCACATTCCAATCATTTGCTTCAAAACTGCTGGAAGAGATTCAGCTGGTCGGCCACAAACACTTGTCTGCAATAGAAAAGGTGCAAACCTCGGTGGTCCGTGGGATGTTTATCTCAGGAATACGTATGCTCGTCTGTTCTGTAATGAGCATCCCAGATGTATTGAAATCCGCAACAACCCCATGCTGACCGTGACTTTAGTGCACAAGGACAGGAGCTAAATCACGATGCAAGATGTGCACGAGAGCTGGGAGTCATAAAGGAAGCAGCAGGTAGCCAAGCATAAGAACATTTTGATGTGGAAACATTATCGCTGCAAATATTTACTGTGTAAAGTAATGCACCATGTCCTTCCTTACTCAATGTACTGTGATCCCGACCGACTGGAGAGAGGTGAAAAGTTTACAAATCGGGGAGTAATCAATGTTATACGAAAGAACAGTCAAAGCAAACCCATGAAATCATTTATCATTGTGGGTATAAGGTGTTTGGGTGTTTTGGGATTATTTTGGAATAGTACAGAATGGACCATGCTCAGGGAGGCCTAAATGGAAAGCTAATAAGTAATATTTCATTTATCTGGAACAAAATTTCATATCCCTTTAACTCATAAAAATGTATGTTATAAAAGCCTCTTTCCGGGTCGAACAAGAAGAAGAAACGGGAATGTGAGTTTAATGCAGCGGGTTCGAACGGTAACATGTATTATTATATAACAGCAGGAAACCTTTAGAAGGACACGGAAGGAGCACACAAAATTATATGGAGTAATATTTGCCGAAACAATATAAAAACATATAAAAGTATGCGGAAAGAGCAAACAAACAACAACCACAGCTGCCATGACTGCAGTAGCAACAGCAATATCAACAACAGCAGCAACTACATGTTATGAAAGATCCAATTTTTCATGTTTCACTTCATTTTACCTCCTCATTGAGATTCACAGATAGACATGCAGTGTGCTTGTGAATTACAACATGCAGTCTTTTGATTATCGACATCAAGGAAGCGACAGGTAGGCATGTCTAATACAATTTTAATACAGTACAACGGTGTCCGTCTGTCTAGTTTCCAATTCCCTCTCTGACTTCTTCAAGCAGTGTCACCCAACTCTGCAGGCATAATTATTGGTTCACGAAAAAAAATAAGTGACCACTATATTCGTTATTGTTGTATGTCTGTCTGTCTGTCTGTCTGTCTGTCTGTCTGTCTGTCCCGAGCAGAGTTCCGTGGGTTTTGATCTGATCCTGATAAAATTTTGGTGGGAGGTTTATATCATGATCGAGTTGTGTTTTCCTGAGAATGGGTGTGGTGCGCCCATTATGGGCAGAGCCACGCCCAAAAAACATGTCTTTAGGGGGTAGCCGATTTCAATTTGCATCTTCTCCAAGGGGTTTTGTCGAATCTGACAGGGGTTTCGGTATTTGGTTAGCCCAATGGCACCTGCATAGCCCCACGGAGCTCGATTTTTCATTTTCATCCCAAGGTCAAGGTCACAATGTCACGAACTTAGAAAATTGCGAATTTTGACATAAAAATCATATGACCGCCCAAACTTTGAGAGCTAGGATGACAATATTTTTTATGCATAATCTTGAGGTCATTCCCCACCAAAAGTTTTCAAACAATTTTCCTCTATCTCAAACACCTTGCCCGTGGCGCCCCCTTCAAGTTTGTTTTTACGCTGATTTCATCAACGTATGGATAATCCGAAGAGTGCGAAATGCCATACAGCCTATATGACGTTGTATTGTTCCTGGAATGTTCCAGAGGAAGTTTTGCACCAAAGGTCATAATCCTTGACCTTTGACCTTTAAAGTTCACAAAGGTCAAATTTTCAAAATTGTGGGAATCGAACCGAGTTTTCGACCTTCTTCGATGAACTAACTCCAATAATCTATAGCACATATCCTGTTTCCTTATTTTAATGTCCACAACATTGTTTTGTGACCTTTAAAGGTTATGCAAAGGTAAAATTTTGAATGTTGTTGAACAAAACCGGGTTTTGGACATTTTGCAGCTAATAACCTGTCACTCGTACCACACCATGTTGATCATTTTTATAACTTGGGCAAAAATTATCACATTGTCTCATCCTTGACTTCTGAAACAATCTGCATCGTCAAATAGCGCTCGTGAACCACCGTCGTCTTCAGACTTGTCTGTCTTTAAATTCCACTTACAGCATTAGAATTTACTTTCTTCTTTTATTAAACTAGTGTGCCCGTTGGTCCGATGGACCAAATTTTCATTGGTCTTCACAGCCTCGTTGCATACCCACCTGCTGTACTGCTTGAGCATTAGCTTGCCTTTCACCAAGCCCAGATATGCTTGGGGCCAACACGAGGATTATATGTTCTTTCTTATTATTTCCATTTGATACGACTATTCTTATTATTGTTTTCATTATTGTTTTATTGTATTGTCAAGGCACTTGCCATGCTGGATTACATCACGACAGGCATTCCCTGGTGGACGTGCTTCGGTCCAATGCGACTGGAGTCTTATTATTATTATTATTATTATTATTATTATTATTATTATTGTTTTGTTGTTCTACGGTCCTCCTGTCCTACCAAATGCTACCCCACCCCATCACCCATCCTTTACCGGTATATCCGCTAGTTATTATTATTTATATCTTGTTATAAATTATTTTAATGTGCAGTATTTCTCCATTTGCACATGTTTATATTTGTGCATATTATAATGAGTGTGTTAAGGTCCATATGTTTGTTAGAACTACAAGGTTTCTTAATTGTGTATTTTCATCACAAGAGTTGTCAGAAAAAAGTTAAAATGTATTTTCACAGGCTTCCATATTTTTACAAATTCAACTTTGCAATCGAAATCGGGGATGATAAGAGGTGGTGGTGAACAGCTGTTTTGAAGGCTTGGAGGGAAGAATGGGAATGAATAGAGTTAGGGAGTTTATTCCAAATGCGGGAAAAAGAGGAATGAAAGAGTGAAGGTGAGCAGTAATTCGTGAAATTTTGCTCATTTTCTCATTTTCTTGCTCATTTTCTTGTTGTAATTTGTGTAGTATGCTGATGTTTATAATGTCCCTGTTTTACATGTAGTATGTGTACAAGCTCTATCATTAGCCTTATCAATGTCAGAAAAACAAATATTTGTCATCATACTTTGTGTATAAATACCAACTTTATTTCTTGTTGACTGAAATACTTTATACACATCACTCAAAGTGGTTATAACCATTCAGCTGCTTTGGGTCTGACTGATAAGACCTGTCTGGCTGTTAAATAATCAGTTTCAACGTCAATTTGAGTTTCCTTTTGAATGTGTTTATATTTCAATTTTAAATAGTTTGTGATACAAATTGTGATATTTGTGGAATATGCATAAAAAAATTGATTCTAAATGTTATCACAAGATAATCATGTTTGAATAGACCTTCCTTGAATGTTCATTAGAACAGTTGTCCTTGATAGGTAGATTACTGGCATAGTGGTTGGTGACACTGGACTGGCATTTTCAGATGTTGTGGGTTCAAATCTAACTGAAGGTAGCAGTAATTTAAGATTTCGGTTTTAAGCTTCTGAAAACTCAGATTGTCCAAGAAGATTTACCAAGTCTCGAGCTAAACGTCAGTAAAAACTAGTCGGTTCTCTCATGACTTTCATTTGAGAGGTAATCTCCCTACTGTACCTACTCTGGTAATCCACACATGTTGTTAGTTCACACAGTCAATGACTCTTAATGCTCTCAGGGCAAGATGAGTTGGGTACTACGTACAAAAAAGCAGTTATACATTAAATATTGTTTAACCTCATCCAGATATGGTTTCATAATGATGATCGTGCACGCGACAACCGTCGTGATGTCTGCAACAGCACCCGGTGTCTGGCCGTGAAATCTGCAGCGGTGCCGAGGGTGCCGGCGGTGGTGAGCCACGTCTGCATTGCCATTGGAATGTGGTGACAGGGGTTGAAACATCGCACTCGCATCGTCTGGCCAATTAGCTCTGCAGTGGGTCTCATGAGAGCCAGGAAAAAAAGAGAAAAAGGGAGATGCTTGTAACTTGGGTTTCTTTCCAGACTTTGATCTTGCCTCCTTGACTTTGGTCCAAGTTTGGGGCCTGGGTGCACGGTGACTGTGAAGGTACATAAAGCTTTTAGCAAACTTGTTAACACAACCAACCTGTGCTGGCATTCGTTTTCCTGTGAACATTTTATATCGGATCAGTGTCTTGTACCATATTTAGAGTTTATTAACATTCCTTTTAAAACCAAAATTTACACAAACTGAAAGTAGTGACAAATTGTTTCAGGGAAACATTTCTCTTGGCCATGCAGTGCGACCCCAGCGCAGATGAGGCTGTGTTTTGAATGATTTTCAATTTTACCTTTTATATTAGAGCCAGTTTTAAGTACAGTTCATATTGTTGCGGAGCCGGGTATCGGCGGCGAGCACAACCGCGAGGTGGAGCTGTATGGTCGACTCTGCCGAACACCCGGAATCTAGATCGTACCTTTCGGAAAACTCCGCGGGTACGGATCTTTTACCGGACCGTGAATCGTCAATAATTTGACCACGTGGGATAGGGTTAATTGCCAAACTTCAATATACCTAATTACCCACGCGGACAAAGCTACCGAGTATTCACACCCTCGACGGCCCTCGTTGAGTCGAGCCGTTAGCGTGCCCGACCCGTGCGCAACCCGAGCGGATGGTTGCCGAAGTCCCGTCGGTCCAAATGTACATTTACAGCGGCAACAGCCTTTGTAATTCACCAATACGCGCCATGTTAAGCCAATTGAAGAAACACAGAAACGAGCTGATACATTGAACAAATGGGGTATTTATTCACAGGAATCAGGGAAACGAGGGAAGCATGTAAGGGCAGAGTTATCACGACTAATAGAGAATGCAAGTTTACACACAAGCACTTAAACAATTCCTACTTACAGACGGGCCCACAGACAGACGCACACCCAAAAGAAACGGACCCAAAATGGTCTTTATTATCCCTTCAGCTCGGTAGAAAGTTGGACTGAGGGACGAGAAAGTGGCTGGCTGCCTGGCCGCGAGCGCGCGGCTCGACGTCCACACCTTCCCGGAGCACCAGTCGGCACGAACGGACCAAGGGCAGCCGACGCAGGCCATGCTCGTGACGAAATGACCCGGGAACCAGAACACGCCGGCGACGGGATCAGCCGGGAACCAGAACAAGCGCTGGTGAAGACGGGGCGCAGATTCTCTCCTACCCGCTCAAGCAGATTCTCTTGATTATTTGCTCTCCGACCCTTTTCTCGCTCTCTGGTGCGGTCCGCTCATCACGGCCCACCCTCATTGGGTGGAACACGATGCATTCCCTTATTTAGCGTGCAGCCAAGTGGACCAGTTCATGACCATATTTTGGAATGGAATTCAGTCCGCTCATCGTTGGGTGGGACACGACGCATTCTCTTATTTGGCGTGCAGCCAAGTGAACCGGTTGATGACCATATTTTGGAATGGAATTCAGTCCGCTCATCATTGGGTGGGACACGACGCATTCTCTTATTTGGCGCGCAGCCAAGTGAACCGGTTCATGATCATATTTGGGAATGGAATTCACTCCCGAACGAATTCCGAACACACCCGCATACCAGCGAGCGTGCGGAGAATGCCGGGAGCAGAGGGTTGTCGCTGTGAGAGCGAAGATGGTGTTGTTGTATTTGTAGATATAGTAGCCGTAGTTGTTGTTGTGAGTGATGTAAAAATCCTATCACAATAACTCACAGCACATGTACATTTATTCACCCATTAAACGAGGGACAGTGACCCTAACTAAAAAAAACCACATACTTACCCGATATAACTGTTCTATAGGACCTGTATGTTGAGTGCTCCTGGCTTCCAGATTTGTAACAATATTTCGTCTGATTTGTATATCTTTATAGTTTGTAGATTGTTGCCATGAATAAGCCAGCATGTGTACGTACCATCAAATTTTCTTCCCGTTAATGTTTTCGTTGTTGTTGTTCATTTTAC
>NC_140972.1:2684327-2686827 GCF_056783735.1 Eptatretus burgeri
CCACACAAAGTCTGGCAGACAGTCTACTCCTATACTGGTTATAGTAGATATAGACGGACGGACCATGGAAATGGAGGTAAACACGGGTGTTGCCATCTTACTCATGAGTGAAGCAGCTTTGTGTAACCTGTGGGGGAATTCTGAACAACCCAACCTCCATTGGTCCACGATCTGACTTACTACATATAGTGGTGAGTCAATACAAGCCCGCGGGTCGTGCGATGTCACTGTAACCTACTGCAACAACACTTACAAATTACAACTCTTGGTCGTCCCTGGGGATGGACCCACACTTCTTGGATGAAACTGGCTCGATATTGTCAAACGCAATTGGGAACACATCCATCGACTGCAGGTTTCCAAGTGACCAACCGTACTACAGCACCTCCTCACGAGATACCCGGACGTCTTTGAAGATGAACTCGGGACATGGAAGTGTTTTACTGCCAAGCTCAATGTTGAGAAAGATGTGAAGCCAATTTGCTGCAAAGCATACACAGTTCCTCTCACATTGCAAGAGAAGGTTGATGCAGAATTAGCCAGATTGGAAAGTTTGGTATCATTGAATCAGTTCAGTACTCAAAGTGGGCTGCTCCAGTTGTTCCTGTCGTGAAGGCAGACAAATCGATACGACTTTGTGGGGATTACAAAATGTCGATCAACAAATGTTCCACCTTGGACAAATATCCCATACCAAGGATCGATAACTTGCATGCAAAACTGAGTGGAGGACAGTCATTCAGCAAGCTCGACATGAGATCAGCTGACCTACAAATCGTTCTGGATGGGAATTCCAGAGAATATCTCACCATCAACACGCATCGGGGGCTCTACAGATAGAACCGCCTGAGTTTTGGTGTCAAATCGGCACCAGGAATCTATCAATGATGTATGGATAGCCTGTTCGCTGCTGAACCACACGTCATTTACCAAGATGATATCCCAGTCACTGACCACTCAGAGCTTCATCATCGTGACAACCTCGAAAGTGTGCTACACATTTTCTCCGGCTCTGGATTACGCCTGCGGAGAGACAAGTGCGAGTTCATGGTTCCGTCTGTGACCCATTTGGGCCATCGTATCGATGCTGAAGGCTTACGTCCCACTGAAGAGAAGATCAGAGCAATCAAAGACGCCCCGGCTCCGACCAACATTTCTGAACTCAAGGTTTATATTGGCATGCTGCAGTACTACAGCAGGTATATCCCAAACATTGCTACCACACTTGGCCCACTGTATTGCCTGTTAAAAAAGGCGTCAGCTGGAAATGGGACATTCCAGAGTCATCATTCTTCCAGAAGTCAAAAGACATTGATGCCATGCTTGAAGAGAAGAAGAGACAGACATGCCACGCTTGATAGTCACTGACAATGGAACCTGTTTCTCAAGCTCTGAATTCACCCGCCTGAATGGTGTAATTCACAAGTTTGTGAGCCCACACCATCAAGCTTAAAATGGACTCTCCGAAAGCTCCGTGAGTTTCGTCAAGTCTGGTCTAAATAAGATACATGGTGGAAGCCTTCAGAACAGACTATCCCGTTTGCTTTTCGCTCACCGCATCACTCCCCACACTACAACGGGGGTGACACCAGCTGAGCTGCTGATGAAATGACGTTTGCATACACGACTGGATTCTTTAAGACCAGACATGGTGTTGGTCATGTATCAAAATCAGTGGAAACAGAGACTTCATCATGACAAACATGCTGTACAGCACTCTATAAACATGAAGGACCCGGTGTTTCTGAAAAACTTTTCGTCACGGAAAGGCTTCGCAACCAAGGTTTCACAAAAACGAGGGACCGTTGTCCTGCAAGATCAAACTCGAGGACACCTTGATCATGTCTGGTATCAATCTTGTGATCCTGTCATCTTCCCAAATGATGTCTCGCCACTTCCTGAACCTGTGAAGAGTGACGTTGGTGCTGCAGATGGTACTGCACCACTCCCTGAGGCTGACCTCAATAACGCTGTTGCAGGTCCACCAGCGGAGCCGTCTGTCGGCTTTGTACTCCGACGATCATTCAGAGTTCCAAAGGCGCCTATCCGCCTCGATTCGTAGCCAACACATATATTCATGATCGTTGTATTATTTATTAGTGTCTTCATTACTCTTGTGGTCATCTTTAATGCATTTTCACACTTAATGAGGAGAGGAGGAGATTGGGATCATACTCTGTGCAGAGCGTTGGTGCTGCTCAAACACTCTCCTTGGCTATTGGGCACAATCCTGGACGGGTTGCCACTCCGACACAGGATACCAGCATGCTGGCACTCATTTTGTCGACCTCGGAAGGATGACAGGCCGAGTTAACCCCACCTGGTATTAATTCAACAGCTGAACAGGATTTGAACTCAGGAACTGAGGATCCAAAGCCCGCCACCCTAACCATTAAGTCAACACCAGACCTAAACTTAATGGGAGGGGGGAGATGTCATGTATTCATGTATCATATCAATCGTAAGCACAGTCATCGCAGGGTCAACATAGCTGGCTGGG
>NC_140972.1:2691827-2839327 GCF_056783735.1 Eptatretus burgeri
AGCACTGGGCAACGCCAGGTATCCCTGCGAGTGCACTGTAACTGGAAGCTGTCTGGGGTTCTGTTATATTCCTTGAATAAGTTATTGGAGTTAAAGATAATGTCGAACAAGTGAAAATGCTTGAAACGTAAAGGTAAAAAAATGAAGATGAATAATTTGGGACCTGGGAGCAGAGACGGCGTTTGGGGCATGCATCCCGTGCAATTGCATGGGGCCCCGAGATGCCAAGGGGCCCCCACACGACCGATCGTGGTTCACAATCTTTCGAGACGGGGCCCACGAGGGTGGGGTCTCACTTTGCCGGCAAAACATCTCAACTTGCGAGTGATGATAAACACATCGCAAAGGGAATGCTCCATCTCAAGGAAAGAAATCACTGTGATGTAATGATGGATTTAAAAATGTGTTCTCCCTGATGTTTAAGTCAACAGGACTGTTATAAAAGTTAGCAGATGAGGTTGATATTAGTAGAGAAAGAAAGTGGAGTAATAACTACATTTAATGTTTACAAATACAACAATAATCACAATAAAATGTGTATAATTCCTCATGTGAATGCATATTGATATTGTTTAACAAATCCACACCACAATTTGTTGTACAATCACAAAACAACCCCTCATTAGTAAATGGAATACACATGCGCATGGTGGAATGTTGCTGTTTATTAAAATTGGAACACCTGTTATGGGGATGAAAATAAACTACCACAGCAGTGCTCAAAACAGAAAAAAAAACTCAATAAAAGGGTAAAAGGTTGAAAATCACCCAAAATTAACTTTTTTCATCACACAAATGGGAGAACCACATAAAGGTCCTCGGCCGAGCACATGTGTTTGGGTGTGTTCCTTTACCAATCAGCTTGTGGAGCGATCACCAAATGGCTTCAGCACTCAAGCAAGATATCCAACAAAACGGTTGATAAGGAACGGTTGGCAAGGCAAGCGATAGCAAGCTGATTGATCATGGAACACACACCCCATGGATCAGGTTTTTGTGAAGTTTGTGTTTATGGCTGCTGGTGAGATAAGGAGCTAACCGTTATTCCAATCACATGAAAATAATTTGAAATTTATCCACGGGAGCAGCAGCCAGGTTGGATCATGTTATTCCTTCAATTACTGCCAATTATTGCACTATTATTATTGTTAATATTGTTGTTAATAATATTATTTTGTAATACTGTAATGTTGTTATTATAATTAACATGCTATTATCATTATTCTGAGATATCCTTGGAAAAATGGCACGATAAGGTGCCATTTGGAATGATGGTGGTGTGGTGTCCGAGGTGCAGACCGATACGAGCCGAGAATGTCGTTGTAACTCTGGTTTATTGCGTACTCGGATGCGCACCACTGTGTTCCTCGAGTGGGCGCGTACAGATATATGCATCCCTAACCACGTGACGATTATCACAAATACTGCACGCCCCTCAGCACTCTATGCCCATACACCACACTCCTCCCACCTAAAATTATAAGTATAAAATGACAATTATAATTATAAAATGACAAGTATAAACGACAACATGATACTAATAAAAAAAAACATTGACACTATGACACAAAAAGCAACTAGTGACAAAATGGCACTTAGCAAAAGCATTGGCACTATGACACAAAAAACAACTGGTGAAAAAGGACACTAATCATCCAAAATCCTCCAAGTACCGCGTCACTTGATCCGCCCTGGGCGGACAGCGCCACCAGACGGTCCAGGCTGACACGCCTGCTGGCTAGGTCGAGGTGACACCCTAGGCGAACCTCCCCCTGCACCATCAAACGCCCCCGGCCGACAAGCTTGCTCGTCGCCCTCGGACAGGACTGAATCAGGTAAACACCCCAAGTCCGCTAGCCCCGTCGGCGCCAGCACGTCTGGCCATGGTGAGATCAGAGGTGGGAGCTCCATGGCGCTCGGCACGTCTGGCCTTGACGATATCAGGGGTGGGGGTGACGCTGAACAGCGAACCTGCCCCAGTCCCACGTGCCGCTTCCACACCTCCCCATCATCAATCTGAACCAGGCAATTCGCCGGTTCCATTACCCGCTGTCCCACATCAAAACCGCGCACCAGCGGGCGCAACATTGCCCCAACCACCAACCCTCCAGGTCGCAGCCAAATGACAGGAACATTCCCATTGGTGAGATGTGTAGTATTCCCATATGGTTGCAAAACAACATCACTCACTGCCTGCGCAGATATAAACTCCCCTTTACGCAAAGCACATTTCCACATTTTAACAAACGATTCTGCCTGCTCGTTTGTGGCCGGATGGCACAACATTTCAACAAACCGTTTAAGGTGTCAAATACCGCTGCGATGCACAAGATCATTAAACACATCCGCGAGGATCTGCGGATCGTTGCCAGAACCCAACATCCCGGGTATCCCTTTATTACCAATGATCGTCCGCAGCTTCGCTACAGTAATGCCCGCCAATGACCTCTGCAAAACCACATGCTCCGGCCACCCAGAGAACGCATCGATCACAGTCAAACACATTCTGCTCACGCGCGGCTTATCCGCATTTTCCTGCCCAGCAGCGCAACGCTCAATCACTTGTTCAATGTCTCTCCCCAACCCCGGCCACCACAACAACTTTGCGAACAACCATAGCTCGGTTGTGGGATGAAAGACTGAAGGCGTAGAGATGAACCCCTCTTGCCTCCTCTTCTGCATTGCCTCCTAACCCATGCAGACCGCGCTCGAGGCAATCACGTGTTGAGCGATCACCTGCACAACATGAGCGAGCGCCGGATAACGAGCTGATCCCACCGTCGAAGGCAGATCGCTCCAATCCCCCGTTGAAATCGCCTGAACGACACGGGCGAGTACTCTGCTCCAATCCCCCGTTGGAATCCGGGAACGACACGGGCGAGTACTGTATCATGAGCCGACTCCACCGTGACCTGCTTGGCGGTGACCGGCCCGCCCTGGACCTGGCTCAGTGCAAACACATCGGCATGCTTCCCGTGACCCTCCACGCAAGGCAAGCATGAGGGACCGTCGCAGTCGGCACGCTTCCCGTGGCCCTCCGCGCAAGGCAAGCGCGAGGGACCGTCGCAGTCGGCATGCTCCCCGTTGCTCCGGAACTGTATATCGTAGTTGTAGGAAGCAAGGAACAGACACCAACTCTGCATCCGCGCGGCCCCTGCCCCCAGCTCCTCGCACGCGGGCTCCAAGGGAGGCACCCCTCCCTCCTTCCTCAAAAGCTTTGCTGCACGTCCTCGAGTTGTCCAAGCTCGTTGCAAAACAAATCTTGATGCTTTTGAAAAACCACCTCCGACTGATGCTCTAATCGGCTTGGCACGGGTCGTCCAAGGTGAATGGCTGGCGCCGTCCAGTCTAGGCTGATGCGAGTCAGCCAGTCTCGGCCCAGGAGCGCCGGCCCCTCCCCTCGCACCACAAACAGCGAGAGCACAGCGCTTTGACCTTGGTAGGCCACAGATACGTCTGCCATTCCAACTGTCGCTATCGCTTCGCTGGTGTATGTGTACAGCGTGAGGTTAGTCCTGATAAGGTTGAGACCATTGAGTCTACGAGCGGTCTACTCGCCAATGATCGACACCGCGGCTACGGTATCAACCTGAAAAACAATCGGCGTCCTGTTCACCTCGATCTCCACTGTCATTGGTCTTGTTACCATCGGACCAATTGAAAACAGGCTCATCATCGGCTGCAGGTCCTGCTCCGGGGCGTCTGGGTTGCCTCGTGAAGGTTGCAGGTCGTGCTCCGGGACGTAAAAGCGTACGTCATGTACAAAACCTCGCACAGGTTGCAGGTCTTGCCCCGGACCGTCGGAATCGTCCCGCACTGCGCGGACCTCCAGACCACCCATGAGGGTCTGGCCGGCAATGGGTCGGACACCTCTTGGCGTCTGTTCGATGGCCGATGCCGTTTCGACTGCTGAATTGAACGTAATGTCCTCGTACTCCAGCCGTAGTATCGCCGAAACCATTTCCGAGTCTTGCAAACCAGAAATAAAACGATCTTTGAGCCTGGCCTGCCGTTCACTCGACGTGAATTTGCAGGCGACGGCGAGATGTTCCACCCACGCGGCGAAATTCGCGATGCGCTCCCCTGGGCTCCTTGCCAGCTGATCGAACTCGTACCACGCCAGCTGCGATGATTTTCACGGCGCCGTGTGCGCCTGGCAATCCAATTGCTCCGTAAACAACTCAAAGCCATTGCCGATGAAAACATGCACTCCGCCATGAGCGGTGATTCGATCCCAATCCATCGTCGCCAATTGTGGTGTCCGAGGTGCAGACAGATACGAGCCGAGAGTGTAGTTGTAACTATGGTTTATTGCGTACTCGGATGCGCACCACTGTGTGCTTCTAGTGGGCGCGTACAAATTTATGCATCCCTAACCACGTGACTATTATCACAAATACTGCACGCCCCTCAGCACTCGATGCCCATACACCACAGGTGGAGCCAGAGAGGAATGATGCTCCACCTTGGAATGACACTCAAGCTGCTGTATATACACCTTTCCAATTTGAAAAGGCAATAAAACAGGAATCCCTCCGGATTTTATTTTTTTTGCATTCGAGGCTCAAGAAACATAGGGCTAAGCGAGTGTGAAAATAACCCGGAGTCCTCTTATTCGTAATGTAATGCAGGCTGGTTCTGAAACATCACTCGTAACACCCTCTCCCACCATCTGCGAGAGCGGTGCTCCGCGGTACACATCTATGAAGAGTTTTTGCGTCGCACCACCTTCGGAATTCCTGGTAAAGAGAGCAAATTAAGTCGATACAACCATCCCCTTATGACCCGTAGTCCTCTTGGCAAGTTTAATTGGTTGAGATTGCATAAGTAATGGCTGAATACTTCAATTCAATCATTGCACTGCAGAAGATTATTTCTTTTCGACTTATTTTTGACCATTATTTTGAGTTTAAAACATCTCAACAATTTTTTGTAATTCCACAATCATGTATCGTACTGTATAGCATGATATTTCAAAAATGTATTGGGCCTGATATGTTCTCGTGGATAATGCAAGACGTGGCGGAGCTATGCACTCCACAGAGTGCCCTTCCAGTTAAGTCAGTTTCTGGTGTATGTTCCCCCTACATCCCTCCCTTATCTCAAATGGCCGTACAGCTGACACTGCACGTGTAAACGCTGAATGCCTAAAAGATTGCCGAAAGTCACACCCAACTGTCCCTGGACTCTGGGTCCTTTTCTCTTGACAAGGTGGATAGTTTGCTGTCAAACCTCAACTAAGATTCTGCAACCAGTCCAGACGGCATCAGCCCACGTGTCCAAAAAAACCTGCTCTTCTGCTCTTGCTCACCCTCTCTCTGTTCCATTCACCCTCTCATTTGCTCAAGGTCATCTGCCATCTGCTTGGAAATCTGCGAACATCACTGCCCTGCATAAAAAAGGTGCAAAACAGATCCCTGTAACTACAGACCAATCAGCCTTCTCCCAATCATCAGCAAGGTTATGGAATCCATCATCGCTTCAGACATTAAATCCTTCCTCTTTTCCAATGGCTTGATTTCCGATCAATTTGGATTCAGACCAGGTCACTCAACCCTGGAGATGCTGCTTCTGCTCTCACAACAATGGATGGAGGTCCTCAATGCCAGACATGAAATGAGAGCCATCTCCCTCGACATATATTGCGTACTTTCAATATGGTCTGGCACCCTGCCCTACTCACAAAACTCTCTTCCTATGGTATCCAAGGTCATCTCCACTCATGGCTCGCAGATTTCCTCTCCTGTCGCAGTCAACGTGTGGTCCGAAATGGAGTTCTTTCATCCCCTCTTCCTGTCCAGGCTGGAGTTCCTCAAGGTAGTGTTCTGGGCCCTGTCCTATTTCCGGTTTTTCATCAATGATCTCTCCGACTCTCTGGAAAATTCTCTCTATTGCTTTGCTGATGATTCCACCCTCTGTCGCACCATGCATCATCCCTCAAACCGGCAAACAGCAGCTTCTTCACTCTCTGCAGATCTGCATAAAATCACAAGCTGGTCGAATATGTGGAACATGTCTTTCAATCCTGACAAATCTCGCACTCACTGTGTCTCTTCGAAAGGACCATCTGGAACACCTCCCCCCCCACCCCCCGCCCCATCTACTTTCTCAACAATCCTCTGGAAGAAGTCCTTTCATTCAAGCTTCTGGGTCTTACTATCTGCCATGATCTTTCCTGGGAAAGCCACATTTCCAACCTGGCCTCCAAAGACAGTCACCGATTGGGAATCCTCCATCGTGCAAAGTCCTTCCATGGCCCACCTGAGCTCCTGACCACGAACAAAGCTTTTGTCCACAGCCTGATGGAGTACTGCCCTCCTCTGTGGGCTGGTTCTCCTGCCTCTCACCTTTCTCGGCTTCATGCTGTGGAAACCAAGGCATTTAGGATCATTGGTGTCTCCCTTGATGAGGCTGAGTCTTTGGGTCTCTCACTCTCTCTCCGCAGGCAGGTCGGTGGTCTTTCTGTCTTCTGCAGTCTCCGTTCTAGCTTCACCCCCCACACTATATCTGCTATATGTCCCCCCACCCATATTTCTAAAACTACCAAAATCACGAATCACTGCTCACATTCACTCTTTCATTTTTTTTTTCCTGCCTTTCGAACAAAGTCCCACACTTTCTTCAATCCCACTCTTTCCTCCAGGTCTTCAAAACAGCTGTTCACTACCACCTTTTATCTTCCCCCATCCAAAACCATGATCTTTTCTACCCCCGCTAATCCACCTCAAACCCACCTTCTTCAAATTCCCTGCTTTCCTTCCTGAAAGTCCCTGTCCGTGTCCATCTTGTATTCCCCGTGTTCCCCGCCCCACCCTCTCCCTTCCACAGATCTCCTAATGTCCCTGTTCCCCATTGTTTTTTTACTTCCCTCTCGCAGCCCTCTTGTCTCCTGTTCCCCTTGTTGTACCTTCTGTGTGTCGGCTGTCATATGAGCCTTGACAATGTATTTAAAATAAAATAAAATACTCCATCATTCAAAGAACATGATAATTGGTGTATATCTATTGATATATTTGTGCACGACTCACAAAGTGAGACATTATGACCTGATTACATGTTTATGTATCATGAAGATTCAACATAGAAAGTGTGTAATGTTGATATTGCAGAAATTACTGTGTGAGAAACTCTTCATTCAGGCAAGGAATCGCAACAGAAGAATTGACCTCGTAAAGTTCATTTTGGATCTTCGAGCAAACCCCGTTTTCATGTGAACATCAGAATGAGCCGAAACCTGATGAAGCCTGAGAAAGTGAGGAGTCCATGGGACAGTGGGTTTTGGCAGCAATGACGGAAACGCACAGGTGTTTCCTTGTTCTTTCATCTCTCAGGAGTCGCCTCCTTGAACCGAATACCACAGCTGGTATGATAATCTGGAGGCAATTAGGGTGCCAGGCGAGAGTGCTTTCGTAACTCCAAAACCCGGTGTCCATCGCTTATTCATTTTTATAGTCGATAGAAATTAATTTCCTGGAAAATCGTGCTCGTCATGATGATACGGCTTACTAAATGTGAAGTGCGTACAAACAGCAAAACCCACCTCATCATGATATAAAATATATACAAGCAACGACAACCCGTCACTTTGCTGATGGGGATGTTAAATGAGAGGGGGAGGGGTGGGAGATGGGGGGGGGATGCTGAAAGGACAGAGGGAAGGGAAGGGAGGGGAGGAGGACGGGGAAGGGGGGAAGAGCGAGGAAGGGAGGGGGTTAGGTGGGAAGAGTGATGCCTCACCAACCGTTCCAATCCACTGTGGGAGGGAGGGATGCGAGGAGGGGGCAAGAAAGAGACAGTCAGAGGTGTAGAAGGAGGGTGCTGCATTTTATTAGGAGGAGGGAGTGAGGAGAAGACATACAGTCAGACAGACAGAGAGAGAGGAGGGAGGGGGCTGGGAGAGGGGGGAGGGGGCTGGGAGAGGGGGGAGTGGGGAGTCAGAAAAAAAAAGAGAAAGGTGAGGGGTGGAGGTGGGGTTGGCAAAGAGAATGCTATGTTATGCTTAATGACCGAACACGCAAACAAAAACAAACTCATGTCAGAACAGCTGGACACACGACACAACAGCATTTATAAAGTAATCCATAAAGTAATCCAACATTATTAATCTGCTGGCATGTCTGCAAAAACTTTGATGTCCCAGTTCCAGAAAATTTGTGGGAACATGAACCAAAAGGACTCACTGAAAACAATGAAGTACCTACCACTCACGTACGTCCGAATGATCCCATCGAGCGTGAACATCGAATACAAAGCATTGCGACCAGATATCATACTGAGGTACAAAAAAAGAGAAGGCATTGCTGATTGAGGTGTTAATACCAGTGAGTTTGGACTAACGATGCAGAAATCAAGAAAATGATCAAACACCAAGACCTCAAGAATGAAGTGAGAAGATCTTGGAAGTTGGAGAATGCCAAAGTTGTTCCAGTGATAGTTGAACCTACAGGAATGATAGGGATGCTTGGTAAGTGGATAAGTAATGAAGCATGTACTCCAATGGAATTCCTGTGTTGGCAAGCAATTACCAATTGCCATCAATAAAACCATGCACTCAGAAACGCCCAAGCAGTGTCCAGATTGGACAAATTAACACTTTTTTTTAGCATCAGAACTGCTGCTAAGTTCAAATCTGGAGCTTAAATTTTGTAAGCCTTCTTAGTTTAAGAGAATCCCGAGGTTATGGTCATGTGCAGAAATGAAATAGTCATGAATGCTGGCGTCTCCAGGCGTTTTCAGCATTGCAATGTATCCAGCGATTTGTTGCTATGACGAACAGGCATTCGATCATGTGAGTGAGGAAAAAATAACTTTTTCGTTAACAAATCATTACGGCCTGTTCCAAGTCAAGGCATGCCAAAAAAAAGCATGGTGGCCTCAGACCCCAGCGAGGTCACCCGTGATATGCCTTAAGACCCCAGAGAGCAAGGTGGCCGAGGATCGCCCGATAAAGGATATAATTAAATAAGGCCATTAATTATTTTCAAAAGGGGTGTTTTAATTAACCCAAACACTCAATTTGCACTTTTGCACTTCCTTGGAGTTTTCTTAGTATGCATGCAAAGTTTCAGGCTGTGAGGTTTCATGGCTTTGGAGTTATGGAGGAGACACACTGACACACACACACACACACACACACACACACACACACACACGCACACGCACACGCACACGCACACGCACACACACACCTCACCAAATCAATTAAACCCAGGTGGCTAAGATTTATATAAATAAATTGACTCCTTCCATGCTCTTGAAGCCGAAGAAACTGCATAAAGCAACCAAGAAAGCCTACCAAGATAAGCCCTTTGCTGTTTAAAACCCTTCCCAGACTTCCTCCACATGGAAGCAGCGGAAGCCGGCAGTGGTGATAGTGATGGAGAAGGAGAAGCAGAAGGTATTTATGAGGTTTAAAATAACAGGACTGGAGTTAGATTGATATCACTATCGGAGTAAACAGAGGCAAGTGAAGAAAATAACTCAACAAGCCAAAAGAGAGTATGAGAAGGATATGGCTAAGAATATTAAACATAATAACAAGGCTTTCTTTAAGTATATCAGGAGAAAATAACAGGTTCGGACCAGTGTGGGCCCATTGAGGAATAGCATCAGGAGAGTGGTGAGAGATGAAAGTGAGATGGCAGGCTTATTAAACAGGTATTTTACTTCAACTTTTACACAAGAACAGTCAGTGAGGAGAATTGCCAATAGCTGAGAGTATCTATCGAGGAGGTGAGGAAGGGCTTTTACAGAAGATCCAGGTTGGAGTGGAAGAAGTAAAGGAACAGCTCAGAAATCTAAGAGTAGATAAGGCTCCGGGTCCAGATAATATGCATCCGAGAGTATTGAGAGAGGTGGCTGAGCAGGTAAGCGAGATGTTAACGGATATTTTCAATAGATCCCTGGAGTCAGGACAGGTACCGGAGGATTGGAGAGTAGCAAATGTAACACCATGATTTAAGAAAGGATCCAGAGAAGAATTGGGAAACTATAGACCTGTTAGTTTGACTTCAGTTTGGGGGAAGGTGTTGGAGACATTAATTAAGGACCAGATGATGAACCATTTAAATAAATACAAACTCATTAAAGGTAGTCAGCATGGGTTTACCAAAGGTAATTCCTGTTTAACAAATCTTTTAGCGTTATATGAAGCAGTGTCTGATTGGGTGGATGATGGAAAGGCAGTGGACATAGTGTATCTCGACTTTAAGAAGGCATTTGATAAGGTACCACATCGGAGGTTGTAAGCCAAAGTGAGGGCTTGTGGAGTGGCTGGTCAGGTAGATAATTGGATTGTAAACTGGCTTCGTGATGGGAAGCAAAGAGTGGCTGGTGAGTGGAGGATGTCTTGCTGGGAGGATGTAAGTTGCGGGGTACCTCAGGGATCAGTACTCGGACCATAACTATTCATTATTTACGTCAAGGATTTGGATAATGGGGTAGAGAGTAGGCTTTCCAAATTTGCAGACAACACAAAGCTTGGAGGTGAGGTGGATATCAGAGGGTGTGGTGATCAGATACAGGAAAGTATTGATACTTGTTTTGATTGGGCAAAGGATTGGTAGATGTAATTTAACCTGAGCAAGTGTACGGTGTTGGGGATGGGAAAGAACAATGGAAATAGATATTACAGGATGTAAGGGGTAATTTTGGAGCGTGTCACACAGGAGAAGGATCTGGGGGTGGTAATAGATATGGGAGGTAAGCAGGTAGCTACAGGAAGAGCAAATCAGGTTTTAGGTTGTATTCGGAGGGGGATCAATTATAAATCAAAAGAGGTGGTGTTAACATTGTACAGGAATTTAGTGAGGGTCACTTATAGAATATTGTGTGCAGTTTTGGTCACCACAAATGAGGAAAGACATCGACACCATAGAGAGGGTTCAGCGTCGGGCTACGAGATTGATTCTTGGCCTAGCTCGACTCAGCTATGAGGAGTGGCTGAAGGAGACAGGGCTTTATTCACTACAAAGGAGGCGGTTGTGAGGAGATATGATGGAGATGTTTAAAATAATGAAAGGGAGAGATAAAATAAGTGTAGATGAATTATTCAACAGAGTAGACAGTGATAGGACCAGGGGCCATAGCCTGAGAGTAAAGAAGAGGAGCGTTAAGAGCAGGGCTGGATTTAGACATGTGGTGGCCCCTGGGCAGCTTTCAGTTGTGGAGGCCCACCCTACCTTAGAATATTAAAAAGGTGACAAGACATATTTACAGTCATCCATAAAGTATACTTTTCAAGAACAAATTATCTGAACTTCTATATAAAATAGATAATGAGATAAGATGAAGAATATGTTATATCTGTTATAGATGAATATCTTATATCTGTTCCACTAACTACCAACGACCATTCAGGCACTCACAAATACATTTTTCCTTACAATTTTTTTTTCATGAAATATGTGGAGGCCCCCTGGTTGTGGAAGCCCCTGGGCAACTGCCCAGCTTGCCCATGCCTAAACCCGGCCCTGGTTAAGAGAGTGGTGAGGGAGGGGTCCTTCACTCAGAGAGTAGTTAATGCATGAAATGGTCTCCCTGGAAAGGTAGTGGCCGCAGAAACAGTAGATAAGTTTAAATTAGAATTAGATAGGGACCTGGAAGTTATGGAGATAGGGGGTAGAGGGATGTTGGCAGTACTTTTCGGTAGTTTGAGCATTGATGGGTGATTGTGCGCATGTGTACGGAGTGTTGGTGGGGGTGTCGTCAAGGGGTGTTGTGTAATTGATGTGTGTTTCTCTCCAAGCCCATGCCCCTTGAAAAGAAGGAGAAAAAAAAAAGCATTTTGCATTTTCTTATTTGATCTGGTGTTAATAAATTAGTGTGGTGTTGATGTGGTGCTGGCATGATGATCTGAATGGCCTCCACCAGTGTCTAATTACCTTGTGATAAAATATGAAATTTTATTTAATCTTCATTTTGCCGGTCGAACACAGCACTGGTTTTCATTCTGGGTGTAAAACTGCCTGCTCCCTCAAGTCAGGTCTACATCTCATGCCAGCCCATAGTTTGTATCATACCGTGCTGACAAATGTCCATGTACAACTGTTCGATCAGATGATACATCATCATGGCATCCTCAGCAGCTCAAACATGCATTAAACCACATCAAACAAACAAGATATTGTAGTTTTGTATTTTTAATTAATTTTCTGAAATCTGTAGAATTTGTTTTTCACTTGGAAGTTGTGGGTTACGATGTATAAATAAAGGTGGAAAAAAAAAAATCTGGTTTAATGTAATTTAATTCCAGGCTTACTGTGACTTTAATGTCACAAAAGGTGAAAATTTTGAAAGGGGGTGTAGACTTGTCGGGTGTCGACTTTTGAAAGGGGGTGTGAAGGGGGTGTCTGTATAGTATCACCATTAAGCAATATGATACTGCCTTTTATGACTGAGCAAACAAGCTTGTACATCCTTTTCACATCGTTTAACATCCACATTATTCAAAGCTTACATGAACAAGATCATGGCACATGAATATTTCATTTTCTAGTGACCTGTTGGTGTTTACCAAATTAAGATAAAACATCACTATCGGCAGTGTTGGACCCACTCTAAACGTATGCGTCCTGGAATTGCCTTCATGGACCGTTTCGACCCGTCAATCATATGGGCTTTTGCCAGCACACGATGTGTACCATCATCAGATCATTTGGTTTCTGTGACACTCTCCGGGACACATTCCCAGCTGTTGGTTTGCTTTGAGGGATTTTTTTGCGGTGGCTCTGATTTAACGCTGCAACAAAAACCCACAGGAGTATTTGGTGTAAACTCATCGGTCTGTGGGGAGACGTGATTTTTTTTTTCCTTTTGGGGAAATATGTTTTTGGAAGTTACATTTAGTTTGAAAAGTTTTGATGAACTGGCCATTGACTGTTGAGTTTAGCAATTAATCGCCTAAAGTTTTTTTTATTTTAATTTTGTCTGTCATGGAAAATGATTGTGAGGAAGTTTGGTGAAAATTTATCCATAAATAGAGCCCAAAACGGGCAAAATGAATCCCAGAAGCAGGTATGCTATATTAGGAGTCTACATTAATGTTGTCGTGACGCATTCAGGCCTAATAAATCTGAGATGGGTAGAGCTGAAACAAGGCCTTGCATTTGATTCCGAGTCTGCCCACTTTTTGTTCACATTAGCTGGATTAGGTGAAAACACTGAGTAAGTTTCTTTACATTTCCAAAAACCCGATGCAAAGAGCCAAAAAAATTAATAAATGGAGCAATTAAGAGAAGAAGACATGAAAGATGGAAAAATAATCCCAAAACTTGTGCGTTGTTCACATTTGAAAGAGTTTAGACAGCATTTAGAAGAAAATTTACAGACTCTTGGATAGTTGTCAAGCAAAACGGAATTGAAGGTATAGACTCGTGCTTTGTTTGGCTGTGCACGTAAACAGGTGTCCTTGGCCGATTCCTCACCAATAACACTGGAAGAGTTGGAGGGAGCACTATCGGAAGTGCACTCGCTAGAAGACCTACTGTTCTTCCTGCAGCCCTGGAACTCGCATCAGCAGCTGCTGGCCTCTTACGAGCAGCCTGCGGACGGGCAAGAGAGCCAAGGTGCCCCGAGAAGAGGTAGAGCAGGCACGCTCCTGCTCAGCAATACAGGTAGATTACCTGAGTACACCCCCTGAAATGCGGTATTTAAAAGAAAGAAAAGCTTCCGTCATCATTTGCATTCATTGTTCCTTAAAATGCCATGTGGTAAACTCGTCGATTTAAAAAAAAAAAATGCAGATTATGGAAATAATTTTTTGTGCCAAGATTTTTGGTCAATATTTACCTGAAAATTTTTATTTCAAATCCTGCACCATTGGAAACACCTTATCTTTCATGTGTAAAACGGTTACCTGGATATGTTTAACAATTAGAATTGCAATCATCGTTGTGAAGCTTGTGTTGTGGTTTTAAGAGGTCATCCACCTGGTATACACCCAAGAATGTCGGAATGAGGTGGGGGAAGGGGTGGATGAGTGGAGATTGAGAAAAACAAGGGAAGGAGGTGATATTGAGGGAGGGGCTGGAGGAGGGATATATATATATATATATATATATATATATATATATATATATATATATATATATATATATATATATATATATATATATATATATATATATATATATATATATATATATATATGACAGACACCAGGAGAGTACAAATCCTATAAAAACCTGTTGATATCACCATCCGGACCCCTTTTGATCTGTGGAACCCAGGTTCAAATCCCATATCTAGTGAATCTGTTTGTGTATTGTCTCCGAACATCCTTGTAATTGATGTGTGATGCGTGCCATTTGTTTTGAGGATTGAGAAGTGCAAACCAATGATCCCAGACTGTGGGTGAGACAAACTTGGGCACAAGCCCCACGTGATCGGTGCAGACCGTTCCATTCTTTCTGCAGGTTCTACGTCACGTTGGCCTCTAAAATATATATTTTTTCTTTCTCTCGACATTGAAGTTTTTTTTCGGCTGACATCACTCGTGGTCTGTCTTTGTAATTCACTCCCACAACCCTCGCATTCCTTCCTGCGGATGAAAGGAGTTCTTGAATGGCTTTATAGCAAAGCATCACGTGGCAATGCCTGTAATTTGTGATTTTTGGAGGAGGTGTTGCTTGATTTATGTGAAGGAATTTACTTATTTTGATCTTTTATATATTTAACTATGATCTCAGACTTGGTGCAAAGCTAAAGCGGTTTATCATGTATCATCAAAAGGTAGTTTTTCAAGGTGTGTCGTAGGAAGCTTTAGAAATCGTTTAAGTCTAAATGTATTGTTTGAGCGTTGATGACACAATGACACTTAAGAAAGAAGCAAAAGTAGTGATCAAAAATGTTATGGGGGTATACAACTCACGATTTATTCACTTTAAATCATGAATAGACATCTTTAATTAATTTATACCATATTTCTTTAATGCCCTACTCTGGAAAGAGGAGAATGTAGGGGACTTTGACTGAAGAGCAGGAAGTTGTCTTTAAGGATGTTTGATTTGTAGAGTAAAGAATAGAAGTGTGGAAAAATAAATAAACACAAGTTTCCCGTCAATTGCAAAAGTGTCCCGAACAGAAGGTTTCGGGTGGTTCAGCATAACGTTTTGTCCACCGGGTGGTCTTATTGAGGTCATGTTGATTTGTTTGACAGGTGTTGTTTTTCCGTCTGCACCTGCTCAGCTGCAAGGCACTCGTTGCATCTTTCCAAATCCTGTTGAATTGCCTTTTTCCATTTTTTTCAGACCGTTTCTAATTGGTCTAACATTTTTTGCATCGTTTCATATCAAGTGACCTCCCTGATAATGCACTGCTTTTGAGAAATTGACATTATTTGCATTTTGACTTCATGAGTCCATGAGACAAGGAAGAAATGGGGAAGGGTCGAGGGATGAGCACCCCAACCGTTGGAAAGTACGCCTTATGGTCCGAGTCTCAAATGGCCTCTTGTTGCCCAACTCGTACGATGCGGTTTCTCAAGCTGACCTCGGATACCAACTCTGCAAAGGCTCTGGGTTGTCATCATAAGTGTCATCATTGTCGTTCCTCTTTGCTCACTTTGTGCCACGACGTGATGCTAATTGACATGACATATGCGCCATGACATCACGTGATGCTTGCTAATTGACATGAGATATGTAACTTTAATTGACGATGTTCTCGAAGCCTTTTCCAAACTGTGCATCGCTTAATGATTAGGACCCGATTGAACCTTGACCTTTCTTGCACAGTTTATTCCTTTGGGTCACATGGTCCGAATTATGACCAGATCTGATATTTGACCAATTTAAACCAATTTCTTAATTTCCAAGAAGCTGATAGACCTTTGGAGTCCTGGAAGCTTTTTCTAAAACTATGTTACGCTCTCCGAATTAACACCTGATCGAAACCTTGACTTATTTTGCCCGATTTCTAATTTTTTTTTAGCTCACCCGGAAAATAGTTCTGGGGAGCTTATGGGACGGCACATCGTCTGTCCGTCCGTTTGCAAACATTTGCAACTTCTTCGAAAAAACTACACATACAATTTCGATGAAACTTCAGCACAACCTTTATCACCCAAAATGTTCATGACATTAAAAAAAAAATCAGAGTCTAAGCGGGTCTACGGAGGTTGCCCTCTCCAAATAAGTATTTGCTTTCTTTTCTGAAGCCACACACCCAATTGCGATGAAACTTGACCACAATCTTTATCACCCATGATGCACCAAGGTTTGTTCATGGTATTAAATATAAATCCATCAGTATTTACTTTCTTCTCCGTTATATATATATATATATATATATATATATATATATATATATATATATATATATATATATATATATATATATATATATATATATATATATATGTATGTCGGGAATCGTACCTTTTTCCATTAGTTTTGCCTTTTTTAAAAGCCATTATACATGCTTTTTGCAGGCTTAGTGATAAAATATACTCTTGGCTGGCTGCTTTGTTAAAGGACAATTAGAACAGTGTATTATAATTATTGTCCTTGAGTAATTCAAAGAAACTCTGTGAGAACAGGAACCGTAATGTGCTCTTATCTCTACGTTGTTTCATCATTCCTGTAACACAATGAGCCAACTACTTGCAGCTGGTTTGGTTAAAAGGACAAAATGTGAGATAAATATTTTGTCCGAGGATAAAACCGAGAATATAAAAGGGTAATGAAGCCGTCTCAGACAAGTGGCAGCGCCCTCCGAGCATCCTTAAGATAATTGATGTTCTTGGTGTTGCTTCGCTCCGTGCACGTCTTGGTGAACAATTAAACAGCTTTCTCTCAAGTATATCGATGTCTTCATACTTTAATTGAAGGGTGATTGACGTCTCCGGCATATATATATATATACACACGAGGTGTGTTCAAAGAGTATCCAACCTTAATTTTTGGTGCGTAAACAAATGAAGCGAGGAAGGTGTGGTTTGGTGCACGTATGTAGGCGATCCTAATCCGTATGTGTGAATATTTTCCTGCCTGCAGAAGCTGTCAGTCGACGACAGACCGCCGATGAGTGAGGAAGTGGAGTGAGCGCCGTCGGATTTTCATTTTTGACAAAATGACGGATCACTGTGGTCTCATCGCCAGTGATCACTGTGTTGAAGAAGTTGGGAGAGCTGTTCACCGTCTCCAGCATGTCCTGTGCGATCTCCAAACGGAGTTGCTTCTGCTCGATCGTTAGCAGCTTTGGCACGAACTTCACTAAGATTCTCCTTCAGCCCAAATCCTCAGTCACAATGGGATGAACGGATCCAATGCTGACGCCCGCCTCGTCTGCAAGTTCTCTGATCGTGATTCGACGATCCTGCATCAGCAGGGTCCTCACTTGGTCAATGACTATCTCATTTGGGGATGTTGAGGGCCTACCTGAACGTGCTTCACTTTCCACTGATGTGCGACCATCTTTGAAGCGGTTGTACCACTCTTATCTGTGTGGTGCCCATTGCTTCGTTCCCGAAGGCCTGTTGATTCTTGCGGATCGTTTCCACTTGGGAATCGCCAAGTTTTACACAAAATTTGATGCAGTAGCGCTATTCAAGTTTTTCCATCATTTTGTCAAAAACGAAAATCCGACGGCGCTCACTTACACTTCCTCACTCATCGGCGGTCTGTCGGCGACTGACAGCTTCTGCAGGCAGGAAAATATTCACACATACGGATTAGGATCGCCTCCATATGTGCACCAAACCACACCTCCCTAGCTTCATTTGTTTACGCACCAAAAATTAAGGTTGGATACTTTTTGAACACACGTCGTATATATATATATATATATATATATATATATATATATATATATATATATATATATATATATATATATATATATACATGTATATATATATATATATATATATACATGTATATATATAGATATATATATATATACATGTATATATATATATATATATATATATATATATATATATATATATATATACATACATTGTTGTATATTTCTGCCCATCCGGCGTGCGGACGACCGCCTTTAGCCCAATTGCGGCCGTGCACACCCACCGAACGTGGCAATCTAGTCGCAGCTTCCGGATCAACGCCGAAACCCAGCTACGGGTGTTTTTAACACACCATAAACCAGCCAACTCTTCTGTCCACACGCTACAGGGTCAATCGCCGAATTGTCGATATACCTTACTATTCGCGCGGACAGAAATGCCGGGAGTTTATACCTCGACGGGGCCTGCACAAAAACGAGCTGCTTAAGCAGCTCGTTCATTATGCGATTGCTGAGCGGTTTTATATCGCCAAGTCCCGTCGGACCAGATGTACGTTTTATCGGCTTATAATCAGCCAGCTAATACTCCGAACGCATCATGGCAGTCAATGGCAGAAAGTGACACAATGAGCAGGTCAACATTCAAACAATAGGGGTATTTATTTTAAATGCACATATGCATTGAATGGGGGGATGGGGACAAGACACGAGCAAAAACCTTCAGCCGATGTCTATTGTCATGTACTCAATCATGCACTTAATCAGTTCTGCTAAGGTAGACAAGGCGCCACAGACTTTCATCCAAAACCCCAGAAAGAAAGAAGCGGGTTCGTGAGTCTTTACAAATGCTCGGAGCTGGGATGACCGAAGAGGCTCCGAGAGACCGAGCAGGCTACCTGGCCACCATCGTGGTGACTCGCTGGGTCCTGGTTCGGTGACCCTCGGTGTCTTTGCCCGGACCCCCGAGCTCCGACTGGCTCCCTTGGTCGACCGGCCTCCACTGCGGCCTGGCCTAGCCGACGACGCGCTGGAGGAGTGAATGGGTCTCGACTCAGGCCTCCTGGTTGCGCCGGTGAACCCCCAGCGAACCAACTGCCAAAACTCCGAACTCTCCAGCTCCCAACGGGGCGTCTCTCCACTCCCACCGCCAACTGCAAGCCACGAAGTCCAGCGCCCAACTCAAGCACTCTCCTCAAGCACTCCCAGCTCCACTCAACTCAAGCGCTCTCTCCAAGCGCTCTCCCCGACTCAACTCAAGTGCTCTCTCTCCAACTCCAACTAAAGCACTCTCTCCAACTCCAACTGCTCTGTCGGCGATCGAACGCGACTTTTAATAGCCTCAAGGGGAGGGGTCGCTGTGGGCTTTACCACCCGAAATCAGCGCCCTCCCCCTTTTCACCTTTGAACCTTCACCCAGGCTGGATCTGCCCCTCTCCTTCCGATTGGCCAATTTCAGAGGGTAACGCCGCTTTGATCTGATCTTGCCGTCAAACGCGGCCGTGTTGGAGATCACCGTCAAATGCGGCCGTGGGTTGTCGTTGTTGTGACGATGTTTTTGTTTTAAAATAAAGATAGAAAGAATAACACTACCTCAAAGATGCACAGCCCGGCACACGAATAAATCCCGTTATACATTGGTGGGGAAATCTAACCTGGAAAACACACACTTACCGAAATAACTGATCTTCGGGGACCTGAATGGTGTTCTGTGAATTTCCACAACCGTAACTATATATATATATATATATATATATATATATATATATATATATATATATATATATATATATATATATATATATATATATATATATATATATATATATATATATATATATATATATATATATATATATATATATATATATATATATATATGACTGGTGTGTTGGCGCAGTGGTTAGGGCAGCGGCTTGGGATCCAAAAGGTCCTGAGTTCAAGCCCCGTTGGTCCACTGAATTAATACACCAGGGGGTTGACTCAGCCTGTCATCCTTCCAAGGTCGGCGAAATGAGTACCAGTGTACTGGGCCGGTGTATACCCCGGTTAAAATAGGTGTACCTTATCCCTGTGTCGTAAGAGGCGACCAGGGTTGTGTCAGGAAGGGCATCCGGCGTAAAACATGTGCCAAATCTCTATGCGGATCATACGGATGATCCGCTGTGGCGACCCCTAACGGGAGCAGCCGAAAGAAGAAGAAGATTATATATATATATATATATATATATATATATATATATATATATATATATATATATATATATATATATATATATATATATATATCTATATATATATATATATATATATATATATATATATATATATATTGCAGGTCATCCATGCCTACCAGTGGCTGCCTGGTTATCTTATCCAGCCACTACCAGGTGATCACCCAGGGGTATTACCCCTAGTTTTAATATACTGTTTCACCTTCGGTCTCATGAGAGCCTCTTTTCAAACAAGCTCACACTGAACGATTTATAACCCGATCTTACCTTCGACCAATGTCATCCTGTTTCTTAATTTTTAACATGCTGATCTGCATCTTGGAGTCCTCGGAGCCTTTTTATTGAACAAGATCATTCTGACCTATTCATGGCCTCATCTGACCTTTATCCGAGTTCACCAATTTTTTTAAACTTTTTATCATGCTGATGCATCTTGGTTTTCCGAGAAGCCTTTCGGTAAACTAGATCATGCTGATCTGATGATGATTAAGATCTGATCTTTGACCTATTTCACTCGATCTCTCAATTTCCAATGTGCCCAATTACAGTGGGAATCCTGGATGTCCGTTTTCAAGCTCGATCATGCTGACCTAATTATAACCTAATTACAACCATTGATTTGTTAAATTTTGACCCAGTTTATGAATTTTAAAATTTAAGATGGAACCTATAGGCAACTGGACAGTTGCTGTGGTACTCAGCTTCGATGGCCACAAGGTCATCTCTTGAAAATTTCGCCAGCAGTGCTGCATCTTTTAGCTCTGTTGTCTTTCTTCTCAGATTCTGATCCAGCTTCACTGTTTCACGTGAGTGAAGGTTCATTGTTTTCTCATACAAAATGCACAGGTTACTTTATGGGGCCTATTAGAGAGTTCTGAGCTACCTGCAATCTGTATTCCTGAATTATTCATCATCTGTTAATGTACATTTGTTTACACGACCTAAATTGATCATTTATAAACTGGCCACCTACTTGGTCTTAGTCAGGTTATGAATGGCAGATCATTTGACACCAAATGAGCAGGCATACACCATGGGCATGGTTAAACACAGAATGACTCAGACTGCTGTTGCTTCAGTGGAAAATGTTAATCAAAACGTCATTTATAGAACACTGGCAAGGTACCCTCAGGCTGAGCAGTTTGTGATAGTCCTTGCTCAGATTACCCATGGATAACTAACCCTCATGAGGATGGTTATCTTATCAACATTGATAGGAACTACTTTTCAACAGCACAGTCTTTCCAGAATGACCTTTTGACCCAGCCCTTTCAGAACAGACTTCGTGGCAGTGGAATGAGGTCCAGAAGATGCTGCGCTGCACGATTAAGGGTGCGATGACTACTGGTCTGAGCAGGGATGAGATAATCCCATATGTAGTCATCCGTCTGCCGCAACAGCAGGGTCCAGACTTCATCTTAATTGACGTTAACACCCTTCCACATCGAGCACACATTGTCAATACTTCACTTCGGAACCACAAGCTCATTTGCACCATTATCTCCACACTTATGACGTATTGAACATGTCTTCGTGAGGTCTGTTTATGGTTGTCAAGTGCGTCCATAGTGTCTTGGTTAACTGCATTTGGCCTGGTAGAAGAATGGCACAACATCCAACAGTGAGAGCTGGATCCATCTGATTTGTTCGATGATAAGACCTGAACCAAGCTTGTGTTAGTGACAAATAATGATCACAAACGCTATTGATGTCATTTCTGTCAGTCCAAGCATCGTGACCATTTTTTAAACTGGCATCGTTGTCAACTTGCATGCTCATTTCAGATGGCGATGTTTTTGCATAATAACGTAACTTTGGTTTCCACTTACTTCACATTTGTTTATGAGGTGAACAGAGCAATATTCTGGTTCTCATAAAATGGAAAATGAACATGTTTCAACATACCATAAAAAAACAATACATGCCTCAAAGCCTTTGTTGATTAATATTGTGTGAAGAGTATTTGCATGGTTGTGGTGTGCACCTGCACCAATTTTCATTCCTTTATCAAAATCTGAACAATTTTTCTGTATCTATATATCTTCTGTATATTAATAAAACTCTCATTTTGTATGTATGTATGTATGTTTCCGAAATACAGCCAAAATGGTAGACGATAGCACAAAAAATTTAGGGCTACTTTACTCACCATTCACCTGCGGTGTGCAGTATCAAGTTTCATTCAAATTGGGCAACGAAAAAAAATTATTAAACAAGCTCAAATGAGCTAAGATCATCGTCCTCTTAATGATGACATCATAAAAACGAATATGACGTCATTGTGATGTATCAGGTTTGCGATAAATTATCTTTGCTAACGCCCGGCTTGATTCCCGCAAACAAAATTCAAACAGCTTGCTTAGTTTCGGAGATAATGGTATAGGCGATTTCCATTAGCGGCGATATTATGATGTCAACTTTTTTTCTCGGAAGAATTTCCAAAACCGGAGATGGTTACTGCCTGCGCGTGGGCTTTCTGCATATATATGGCAAGTTTCACGAAGATCCGATGAAAACTCTGGGTTTGAAACAAAAAATGTCAAAAAATAGGAATGATGTCATAAAAATTGATATGACGTCATAGTGATGTATCATATGTGCGGTAATTCATCTCTGCTAATGCCCTGTTCGAGTTCCGCGAACAGAATTAAAAAGGCTTGCCTAGTTTCAGAGATAATTTTTTAGGCGATTTCCATTAGCGGAGATATTTTGACATCATAACTTTTTTCTAGGAGGAATTTTCAAAATGGGAGATGGTTACTGTCTGCGCAGGGTAATTTTACATATATATGCCAAGTTTGAGGAAGTTTCGATGAAAACTGTAGGCTGTGAAACAAAAAAGTCCACAAGAAGAACAACGTGAGTAAGACTTAGAGATCCTCCACGAGGATGTAAAAATCAATTCCCGATTCAGTCAAGTACTCTTTGGGAGAATTTGATCAATGAAAACAACCTCGGAGGTATAGTTCACAAGAGCTATCTTTTGTTTTTTTCTTGAAATGATTTTTTTCATCACCCGCTGTCACAACGGGTTCATGGGTTGTCTATTGTGTTACTAAAACTCTCATCTTGCATGTATGCATGTATGTTCCTGAAATACAGCCAAAACGGTGCGCGATAGCACAAAAATTTTCGGCCCACCTGACTCACCATTCTCCTGCCACGTGCAGTTTCAAGTTTCGTTCAAATCGGGCAACGAAAAAAAATTATTTAAAAAATCAATTCCCGATTCAGTGAAGTACTCTTCGGGAGTATTTGATCAATGCAAACAACCTCAGCGGTATAGTTCGCTATTTTTATTATAATTTTTTTTTTGAAATGATTTTTTTTTAATCAACTGCTGTTACAACGGGAACCCAACGGGTTCACGGGTCGTCTAGTATATATTAAAAATTGACTTCCGGTTCCTGTTCTGGAGCGATAGTAGCGGTTCTTTTCAGGGTCTCTGCCGACTTTCTCAAAGATAATTTTTCCGGTCATTTTTCTGTTATTATTTTTGTTATCTCCATGTTGACTGTGTGTTTCTAGTTCGGTTTTGTGTTAAACTTGTGCTAATTGCTGAGTATTCGTCGATCTTTTCATATCGGGTTTCCTTGAGGCCTACCCTTCTTCTTCCCATCTGTGTTCACAATCTTGTTTGTTGTATTTTCTTCTGATCACATTCAGTTTGTTTCATGTCTTAAATTAATAAAGAAAAAAACATTAAATAAATAAGAATCTTTTCTCTTCTTACCTTTCCCTCCCGGAACGACGGGAATTCTTCTACAACTCTCCCTCTTCCTTAAAATGTTTCCACTTTCTCTCTCTGCGGTGCTATTCTTCTTCAAAAATCTGATTTCAATTCGACCTTTCTTTCAACCCATATCAATAAATTCCACCTTTTACAATGCTTCCTTCCTCCGTTCTCTCAATTCTTCTGCATTCCATCCATCCTCCTATTTAAATGAATCTCTGACCTACAAAATTTTAAAATCTTATTTTGCAATACTTGTTCATCTTCCATTATTAATGGTTCTTTGTTTTTGTTAGAAACTTCAGTGCAAATTCATCCCTCCTTAAATCGACCTCCTCCGAACTCCCTTCCTGTCATACCCTCATCTTACCTCCTCCCTCAGCACCTCTCCACTGTCGTCTGCTTTAACTAACAGCTACTCCTCAGATATCCCAAACTGTATGGTGTTCAAAGATCCGTGGGCTCCGTTCCAAACTAACAAATGTCTCACTCTCTCATTCACTCCGAAGTATCTCTAACATGCTCTTCCTTTCCTCTCATCACATGTCATCCTTTTCCGACCCCCTAAAATCTTGTTCCACCCCCTGTCCACTCTCATCTTTACCAAATCACTACCCAGTCTCATCCTTCCGCTCTGCCCACCCCTCCCTTCTCGCTCCTCCCCCATGACCGTGCCTGCTCTCATCGTCGCCCCTCTCCCTCAAAAGTTTTGCTCTCACCCTTCCCTTGCAAATGAACCACCTCCTTCCTCTTCAAAGCAAACTTCTCTCTCTTCCCCCTCAAAGCTTCCACCTCACCTTTCTCAAAAGCTCTCCGCACACCTTTCTCCCTCAATTCTTCCTCCTCACCCTTCTCCTTCAATTCCCCTCCTCACCCCTTCCTTTAAAATCTTCTCACTTACTCCATGTTCTCAAAGCTTCAAAGCTTCATTTACACCTCGCACGCTGAAAAAAGACCAACTTCGATCCACTCATCCCAACTCTCTCTTCCTCATATGTGGTGACTTCAACTGCCATCATGCCAGTTGGCTGGGTGTGGGTACCTCTATCACCTGCCATGACACTTCAGCAAAGGATTTCTGCGACTCATTGGGACTGACTCAATCGGTCAACTTTCCGACCCGGATATCAGCCAACGGTGCTCCATCTCTTCTGGATTTGATTTTGACCAATTTCCCAGAAAATATCTGCTATTCTTCTTCTGCTCCGTTCAGTCCATCTGACCATATGCTTGTCAAAGTAGACATCTCTATGGCTGTTTTTAGAGAGCCATCGAAGCTCCATCAAGTCTGGCATTTCACTCAGACCGACTGGCAGGGACTCCAAGCAGCCCTCAAACTTCTAGACTGGTCTCCCATTTCTACTCTCACTAACATCAACTCATCCTGGGAATTTTTTTCAAAGAAACTTGCTCTCCCTCATGCACGGATTTGTCCCATCTCGTCTTCAGTTGTCCTACCCTTCCTCCCGCCCTTGGCACACTGAAGCTTATGGTGAGGCAGTTGTCCTGAAATAACTTGCCTTCACCTCATGGAAGGAAAATCCAACTGAAGGCAATCTCAGGTCCTTCCACAAAGCTCGGAATAAGTGTTTGTCTACCCTTAGGAGAGCCAGGAAACAAGATCTTTCTCATCTCAAGTCTGAACTCTCAAACCCGTGTCCCTCCTCCAAATCCTGGTGGTGTCTAGTTGAGTGTTCCTGGTGTATTTTTCCCCCTCCATCCACTCCTTTACCTCAAATGGCCACATAGCTCATACTGCACACATAAAAGCTGAATGCCTAAACTTCGTGTTTGCTTCGAAATCTTGTGTCCCAAACCCATCGCTTTCTGTACCCACCTTATTCATCCCAGAAGTTGATGAAGGTTGGAGTGAAGTTTCATCAGAACTGCGTGTTTTTTTTTTTTTTTCGCTCTGATTCCCTTTGCTCCTTCGACCTTCGTTCTTCGTTCAAGAAAACATTCTTGACAAATGCTTTCGTTTTAGTCCGTCTTGTGCCGGTCATAGAATTTCACTTCTCGTGGTGCAATACATTTTCCCCCAACAGTCCCTCTCAACCATCACTTTGGATCTGCAAGAACCAACAAATAACAAACGTCCGCCCCGTGCTGTCTCTGTGTCCCATGCGTCGCAGGTACGATCCTCGACATCATTTCCAACGACGAGCTTTTTAACTGCAACAATGCTTACATATGCTTTTAAAGGTGGAATTACCGCGGCTGCTGGCACCAGGCTTGCCCTTCAATTTCTCGTGGCACGACCGCTTATTACGCGTTCGTGCCGATGGAACCCCCTTCGCATAGGACAGCATTGGTATATCACATCACTATCAGTATCTCACCATGCTGGTAGTGGGTAATTTACATGCCTGCTGCCTTCCTTGGATGTGGTAGCCGTCTCTCAGGCTTCCTCTCCGGAATCGAACCCTGATTCCCTGTAACCTATTATCATATGCTTGGCAAGTAGCCAACCATCGAGTTGATCGGATGCCGACTTGATCGAGACACCGTCGGTGTCAACTGCTCAATCCGCTCGCTTCTCTCCCATCACCACACGTGAGTTGGGTACGGTGTACATCAAGTGCCTCGCTCTCCACGCTCCGCACGGGACTCATCACCCGTACTTAGCATGACCAACGGTCGGTGCACGGTACCGGAGTGATTGGTGTTTCCACGCAAGATCGAGGAACGGATCCTTCTCATGAGGGCGAGTATGCCGTGCCGCCGATCGAGTCGCGTTTCCGCAAGTGCTCGGTTGCATGAAATTAGCTCCAGAGTTGCCACAGGTATCCATGGTCGTACGCTCAAAGGAATCATGACCGACATCTTGAGCCATTCGCAGTCTCAACGTGTTTGTCTGCTCATACTTAGACATGCATGGCTTAATCTTCTCGACAAGCATACATAACTGGCAGGATCAACCAGAACACGTGAACGATTGTGCGCACGCCCCCACGACGCTACCACGATATCCCTGACGAGGTCGGAGTGGGCCACAGGGCCATGCAGCGACGTCGCCTCGCCGTTTCATCACCTTAGGCCCTTCATTTTCGACACTCAAACTCCCTTCGAGACACCCCCATGGGGGATCGGTAAAGCCAAACGTCACAACGTTCGCGCTCCGTTTCACGTGAGACAGGCTCGTGACACTGTCATCTCCATTTCGCTCGCTCGTCCCTGGTTTGCGGGATTGAATCGCAAGATCGTGCATCTGTGCGTCCATGCCGCGACTGTGGTTCAGGCAGCCTCGACGCATTTTCATGCTCAAGATTGGTGTTTCGCACTCATGTTTTTTCGTCCAGAAACCGTAACTTGGAAAAACGTGTTCAGGACACCTTCGTTTTGTCACGTAGGTCACACGTTCTCCTTTTTGTGCTCTTTCGACTTCGTCTTGCACCGTACACTCTGTTGTCAACACTCGCTGCTCGACATTCGACAAGTATCCGTGGCTGTGCGCTCAACACTCGGTACTTGTCAAAAAACAGAAGTGCATGACACAACGTCCCCACACAAAAGCTGTGTGAAAATGTCATGCACTTCGGGCACAAGACTCGTACCGCGGAAACCGCTCGGACATGTTAGTTATTACATGCAACTACAGACCAATCGGCCTGCTCCCAATCATCATCAAGGTCATGGAATCCACCATCGCTTCCGACATCAAATCCTTCCTCTTCTACAATGGCTTGATTTCTGATCATCAATTTGGATTCAGACCAGGTCACTCTACCCTGGACTTGCTGCTCCTGCTCTCCCAACAATGTATGAAGGTAATCAATGCCAGACATGAGATCAGAGCCATCTCCCCAGACATATCGCGAGCTTTCGATACGGTCTGGCATCCCGCACTGCTCACCAAACTCTCTTCTTGTGGTATCAAAGGTCATCTCCACTCATGGCTCACGGACTTCCTCTCCTGTCGCAGTCAACACGTGACTCTGAATGTAATTCTCTCATCTCCTCTTCCCGTCCAGGCTGGAGTTCCTCAAGGTAGTGTTCTTGGCCCTGTGCTTTTTCTGGTTTTCATCAATGATCTCGCAGACTCTCTGGAAAATCCTCTGTCTCTCTGCTGAGGACTCCACCCTCTGTCGTACCATCTGTCATCCCTCTGATTGGCAGGCAGCAGCCTATACACTCTCTGCAGAGCTGGATAAAATCACAAGCTGGTCAAACACTTGGAACATGTCTTTCAATCCTGACAAATCTCTCTCTCTCTCTCTCTCTCTCTCTGTCTCTCCAAAAGGACTGTTTGGAACCTCCTACCCCCCACCTACTTTCTCAACAATCCCCTTGAAGTCCTTTCATTCAAGCTTTTGGGCCTCACTATCTGCCACGATCTTTTTTGGGAAAGCCGCATTTTCAAGCTGGCCTCCAAAGCCAGTCGCCGACTCTGCATCTTCCATCATGCAAAGTCCTTCCTTGGCACACCTGAGCGCCTGACCACATACAAAACTTTCGTCTGCAGCCTGATGGAGTTCTGCCCTCCCATTTTGGGTGGTGCTCCTGCCTCTCACCAAGCTCGACTTCATGCTTTGGAAACCAAGACTTTCAGGATCATTGGTATCTCCCGTGATGACGTTGAGTCTTTGGGTTTCTCACTCTCTGTCAGTAGTCTTTGTCTTCTATCGTCTCCTTTCGGCCTCGCACCCCCCCCCCCCACCGCTCTGTGCGTGCTCTGTCCCCCCTACAATTCTGCAAGGCATTCAAGGTCTGACAAAAACCCCCTTTTGGAGAAACTGCTAAAATCAGAATCACTGCTCACCTTCACTCTTTCATTCCTCTTTTGTCCCTCCTCTGGAACAAACTCCCACACTCTCTTCAAACCCACTCTTCCCTCCAGGTCTTCAAAACAGCTTTTCACCACCATCTCTTATCTTCCCCCATACAAAACCATGATCTTTTTTACCACCACTAATCCACCCCAAACCCACCTCCTTCAAATTCCCTGCTTTCCTTCCTGAAAGTCCCTGTAGTATCATCTTGTTTACCCTGTGTACCCCACCCATCCCTCTTCCTTGCACAGATCTAATGTCTCTGTTCCCCACTATTTTGTGTTTCGGACCTGAACCAATCCGTCCACAACTTTTTGAGATATTATGCACACAAACAAACAAACAGACAGGGGTGAAAACATAACCTCCGTTCATCGCAAATGGCAGACGTAAAAATGAAAAAAACATGTGGGGAAAGAATCCCCAAAAAACAACGAAGGAAGGAAGGAATGGCGAGGAATGACACCACAATGCAACATCACAATCCTGTTATAAAAATGCCTTCACGACATCTTTTAATTTTTACGGGATGCATCGATGTGCATGTGTAAATGATGTTCAACAGGTTTTGGTGTATTGTGGATGACTTGTTTTTTTAAAATCAGGTTTAAGGAATATATATATATATATATATATATATATATATATATATATATATATATATATATATATATATATATGTTATGGTACAGGAACAATACCCAAGAGAGAATGTCTCTCCCTTCCATTGGAATCGTTGTAACTGCTTCAGCCGTTATTGTGCTCGGCCGGATGACACTCATCACCAATTCGGTGGATGAACAATTTGGGGATTTTGCAATCTCTCGATGTGGTGCTTTGTGGAGATGTATTCTGGTGTATTTTTCTTTCTTGGTATTAAAAGGTACGGTTTTTAAGCACTCGTGACTTCCCGCCATAGTAGTTTTTCAGCGAATCATTCTGTACACGTTCAATGCGGCAGCCATTGTGCCCCGTGCCATCCCTACATATGGAGTACGTTACTACAATCACTGTGTAGCTCTTACCCGGGTGTGGTCAACTGGATAGCCATGTTGTTTTTGCAGAAAAACACCAACTAGTAGGCCTATACCAAAAAAAAAACCAAAATCTCAATTTACTTCTGAGAATTTCCTCAGAATTCCCAAGGAATTTATGCCAAGTGGGATGGAAGATGTGACATCGATTCATGGTATGTGAAACAAGTTGGTTGACATATTTCAGATCGGTTGAGAGGACGGTGCAGAGATATAAGTGTGCTCATTTATTAGCTGTCTAGTCTGGTTTCGATCCTCGGTCCGACTATAAACTTTCAGATTGGTGAAAGTGTGCCGTCCCTCGGATGGACTTTGAGCCTGATATCCCATCTGATGGCATCGCTTCGTGAACATTAAAGATCCACAATGACTTTCATGAAGGGTAGGTAGGTTATCGCTCGTACCTTGAACTGCGGGTAGCAAGTGGTCTTGTCTTCTCAGATATTCCTTGAAACCAGGTTATCCCGCCTGCTATATCAGAGTGCGGTTGCTGTGTGGGCCGCAGCTCCCACACGCTAAGCGAATTATCGTGCTCAGGTGTTCACATATCATCCGTGTGAACGGCCATCTTCGGTTATGAAAGGCGACCTTAACATATCATCGCATAGATTGCAACACATAAATGTTCGATGTAACAGCAATTTGCCTTCAGAAGTACATCTATAATATGTGTGTACTTGCATGTTTTTGTGAACCTTCCAAGCAAAGCTGATGAATGGCGCTCATGACGACGTGCGCCGCTTTGCCTGCACACCGCACAACACAACAGTTGTACTCAGGAACGAGTTGCAGGTGTCACACGTTGTGTTCTGGCCACCTTGCGTGCTCGTACCACGTTGTGTTGGTGTATGTTCGTGCTGTGGTGGTGAGGACAAGAAGAGCAGCCCTTGGAGGCATCGCAGCTTCGCATCCAGAGGGACGTGCTCCAAGGCGAGATGCTCGTGTGAACCTGTACAAGTTGTGCTGAAGACTCACCAGGTACGGCTTGCCTTAACCATCCATTCTTTTTCTGTACAACATTTCTCCTTGTGTCTGTAGCCTACATTGAAATAGCATCATCATGGTTTGATAATTCCGATGAAACTGGAGCTTGACTATTAACATTAAACTATTAACTGACCATAAACTGAAACTTCACTTCACCAGACTCGGTGGTGTAATGGTTAGAGCGTCCGATTTGAGTCGGGGATGTTGGTGGTTCGAAGGTTGGAACCCCGAACAAGTCATACCAAAGACTTTTAAAATGGTACGTGTGCTGCTTGCTTGCTTGACGTTGGTCAAACAACCATCGGTTTGCAACCATCGTGCAGGCTTGTTGATGGGCTTCTCGTGTTGAAGTTCCTTGGAAGGGAGCTCGTAGTAGTAACACACAGTCATAATAAAACCTTCAAAGTTTTTCAACTGAAGAAGGGTTCATGTGCGTGAAACAGTGTGGTATAACAGGTTGCAGCGTTCATTTACTTTGGAGAGCAGGATCACGATGCCATCTGGAGGCAGAGAAATACATTTTCCACGGCGATAAAGTACAAGGTGTTCCGAAGTGTTGCACTCATCACAAACCCTCAAAGAGCGGAGCTTTGGCTAATTTAGAACAGAGAACTAGAAAAGTTGAACATATTCCATATTATACTTGAGCTACGTCTCCACTTAGTCCTGTCAAAAGCATCCTCCTCCATGTAATAATAGCAGAGACTTTGATGGGCCCAATGGTCTCCTCCTGCATCAAAGTTCCTTGCAATGGAACTCGAAATAGAAATACCCTCGGTTCTCTATCCTATACCTTCTCAAGATCTACAAGCACATGATACAACTTCTTCTTGCTCAGTACTAATCTTGAATCTTCCTCATAATAAAGGTTGCATCTGCCGTCGACCTTCCACTCGTAAAGCCAAGTTGGTTCTCATCTATATTGACTCCTCTCAATCTGTTCTCAAATATCTTCACTCCTCTGTGTGATTAAGGAAGTAGTGGGTCACCTTTCATCTTAAACAAAGGTACAATTACACTGTCCAACCAATTGTCCCGGATCATTCCACACAACTCCGTCATCAACTTTACTCCCAACTCTCCCATTGCCTCCACCATCTCCGACAACACCAGCCGGTCCGACTGCTTTACCTTTGAAAAAGTTTCTCAATATAGCTGACCTCACCTCTTCCTCTCACATTTCCTCCTGAGCTGCTCCTACTTTCCTGTTCTCCACCTTCTTATTCCATTCATTCTCCCTCCTTCAACAACTTTTGGACGTAGTCTTTCCATTCTTTTTTCAACTACAACCTTTTATCCATTCTCTTGAAACAACTTATTCCTTGAACATCCTTTCTATCTTTCAAGATCCGTCTCTCGAACCTGAACATCTTGTTTCTTCCCTCTGTAGTGTTCAAACTCTTCCAACACTCTTCATATTCTCCCTTGTTTGATATAGCTACTACTTTCTTTGCTTCCGTCTTCAAACGCTGATGTTCTTCATTCCTGTCTGTCCACCTGTTTCTTCCTCCACTTCGTATAGGCATCCTTCTTCCTCTGAGATATTGCTTCCTCAACATTGACACTCCATCACCATGTTTCCCTCTCCCTTATACCTTTCCTGTAGTCATCCCACGTGCCTCCTGAGCGACCAACCTTCTTCCATGCATCCCTCATATCCCCCCCCCGACCCCCAAACTTGCGCTGGTTAGCCTGAGTTCAAATCCCAACCCCACTATAAACTAGCATGCCATGTTTCCCCGCCAGAGTGATTCATCAATGTGCGTGACGTCCCGTATGCCAACATCCATTGCGGGGTATTAAAGATCCCATGTTGTCCTTCACCAAGAGCTGGCGAGCTATCGCCGACACCCTGAATAAATTCCAAATTCCTGTCCTAATCTCCAGAGGGCATTGCATTCTGCAGCAGCACCGCCGCACCATCAGCCAATGATGCTACCCTGCAGTCTTGTACTGCATACCAAAGAAGAAGAATACCAGAATATATGAATTCTGACTTTATAGTAAAGTCCTGCAATGAAGAACACCACCTATCATTATGGATTCTGTCATGTGGTTGTGGTTGTGGTTGAGAGAACCACTGCTTCCACTTTCATTGTACACATTCAATGTCTATGTTAAATCGAGCTCCACCTGCTGTCTTATCACCTGTTCAGTTGATGAATTTTATTTGATTTTTTTTTCTTTCCGCTTTTTGCCTTTACCTCGCCCCTGTTTTCATTAGGTCATTCAAGTTTGGCTGAGATTGTCAAGATCTCATGGCCATCCTTGGAGTCCGAGGAGAGCGGCCATTCAAAAGAGCCTCAAAAAAGTTCCTCTGGCCCATCATGAAGCATGTCGGTGCTCATGTGAACCACGTGACCTGGGATAGACGAGCGGTTGGCTCTTGCAAGTAGGGAACGGTGTGGCCTTGATGAGACCGTTTTTGTTTTCCTTTTTTCATTTGTGAGTAAGAAAACGAAAACCACTTTTACTGACGGGTTCGAAACAGCCAATCATCTTACACTTCAAACCTTTGGACTGTGCACCTGTTTAAGGCAAAGGTGAACAGATAATGGTTGGCATTGCGCCAACTGAACAATGAATTTTGAACACACTGATGGTTAAAGCCAGGTAATGGTGTCGGTTGAGACTGTACTCTTGGCATAGCATCGACGTGCTCATGATGTGAATGTTTCTTTGCCTAAGAACCAGTCCTGGGCAGGTTGCCACTCTGTTGTAGGATGTGGAAATGTCTGCGAAGCTGCCATGGAAATCAAACGCAGAGCAGTAAGGGCCATGAAACGAGGCTTTTATCCTCTTAACTACCGAGCTGCTTGTTAACGTAATGGGTATTTTTTTTGAAAATTTAATGTGTATTCTCAAAGTAAAGTTTGTACTTTAATCTCCGAGAAACCCGTGCTTGGGGATACTGTTTTTGGATGGGACTCGAAGGGAGAAGGGGGGGGGGGGTGTGATCACATGACCTTAATGCCAGTGCACATTCCCCGATATGATGCGATGAGACGTCTCGTGATATGAAATCGGTTCTTGTGGAGTTTCATAATTTCAGAAGGTTAGGACGGACACACATTCTTCACCTCCATCATTGAAGGTGGGTCGAGGTTATGTTTTCACTCCTGTCTGTCTGTCTGTTTGTTACTTGCGAAAATCGAAGATTTTTCAAGCATATTGGTTGGTCGCGGACGTTATTTTGTCTGTCTGTCTGTCTGTTCGTATGTCATTCACCTGCAGGTCACAATTTCAAACCGATCTACATGAAACTTCACCACAAGGTGGAGTTCATCATAAGCAGGAAGCCTATTGTTTTTGAGGTCAACAGGTCAACATAGGCCAAAGGTCAACAACTTTGTCAAGTTTCTTAAATCCTCAATTTCCATCAAATTTACTTGAAATGTGAAGAGGACTTGCAGATCAGGAACTGAATTCAATCACCAATTATTTTTGAGGTCAACATCGGCCAAAAGGTCAACATCGGCCAAAAGGTCAACATCGGCCAAGTTTTTTAAATCGTCATTTTTCATCCGATTGACTTGACATTTGAATCGGATTTGCATATTTGGTCATTGAATTAAATCACCAATTTTTATTTTTGAGGTCAAATTTGTTTTCGAGATTTCACAATTATCGTGCTCTGCACGACGTCTTCTGCTTGCAACTTGCAAAGTCGAAGATTTTTCAAATATATTAGTCGGTCGATTTTGTTATTGTCTCTCTGTTTGTCTGTCAATCACCTGCAGGTCACAATTCTAAACCGATCGTCATGAAACTTTACGAAGTTGTAGAGGTAGTCTCAACTGAGAAGCCTTTTGATTTTGAGGTCAAAGGTCATCTTGAGGTCAAATTTCTAAAATTGTCATTTTTCATCCGATTGACCTGTTGAACAGGACTTGCACAGTCCAGCAATAAATTGGGAAAGCAACTATTTTTGAGGTCAAAGGTCAACTCAAGGTCAAACTTCTAAAATCATCAATTTCAATCTGAAAAATGATCAATTTTCATCCGATTGACCTGAGCTTTGATTCGGATTGCCAATTTTAATCTTAATGAAATGGATAATTTGATGTATCCATGGCAACCTTTGGAGAAGGGGGTGGATTTTGTAAGTATCGTGATCTGCATGACGTCTTCTTCTTGTTTGTTTGTTTCTTTGTCTGTGAACAGGATATTCAAAATGTTGTGGACAGATTTGGATGAAACTTGGTGGACAGGTTTTGTGTGTGACAAGGACGAATTATTAGACTTTGGTGAAGATCCAAATCTGGATACTAGAATTTAAAAAGTGATTCTTCACCATTCAGAGTTTGGGCCAAAACGATATATAGCACGATATCTCAGAAGCCTGTGGATGGATTCGGATGAAACTTGGTGGACAGGTTGGGTGTGTGACAGATGAATTGATTCGATTTTGGTGAAGACCCGAATCCGTACCCAGATACGAGAATTATTTAATTTTTAAGTGATTCTTCACCATTGAGAGATCGGGCCAAAAATGATATGGAGCATGATATTTCAAAAATGTATGGACGGATTTGGACGAAACCTACATGAGTTCGGCAGGTGACAAGAACAGGCTGATTAGATTTTGGAGGGCCGAATCCAGATCTGGTCTATCAGTGGGATACAAAATGTAAACTATTCAGCCTGGCAGAGGTATGCGCTCCACTGAGTGCCATTGTAGTTTATTCTTGTGAAAGGATTATTTGGATGTACATTGTGCAGTTTGTATCAGTGTGCGTGTGTGTGTGTGTGTGTGTGTGTGTGTGTGTGTGTGTGTGTGTGTGTGTGTGTGTGTGTGTGTGTTCGTGCCATGCATACGTGTCTTTTTTTTCTGTTTTAATGTGTATAATCCAACCTTTAGCTACTGTGATAACACAAGGTCTAGCTCCATAACATCGATTTCCATGAAATTCCCACAAGCACATGTTGGTTGCCGCACAAACAATACGCCTGTGGCAAAACAAGCAGCCAAAGGGTCAATTGCAAAGGCAGTCACAAAATAGTCATGGGAATTATTTCAACAACGTGAAACCCATGAGGTTGAAACATGTTCACAGTTTGGCCACTCCTTCCCTCTGGTCTTGGTGTTGAGCTATCTAAGCGATGGTGTGCTGTTCACCCATTTGGTGATGCACACTCAAGTCAGGAGATTCATGATAGATGATATTTTGGGTGATGAGTTGCCACGCTGCAAGGAGGAAAATCATCCCACAGATGACGGTAAAGGGAAATAACGAAATGAATACGAGCTGTCAACCTGGAATCGCATCGATAGATGAGGAGTAGGTTCAGTTGGATGATGAAAAATTTTGATTAAATGACACAATTGAAAGTGCTGATGGTGCAACACCTGAATAGAGTTGGACAAAAAGGGAGGTGGATGAGGAGCATGGCGCGATCTGCCAACAGTTGGTAAGGAGCATGTCCTGAGTTTCGGTCTCCTCTTTGGACATGCCAGTCATCTGCAGAGATTTGGCATGCCACACGCGATGAATGATGGTGAGGCCAAGAAACTCCAAGACTGAATCTTTCAAAATGCTGAAGGCAAGAGAAGAATGGGGAATTTGATCTGCAATCCAACCCTTCCTGAGAAATGCACCGTGAGGACATGAGAGTTGTCTGGGTTGAAGGACATACCTCATGTTGAAGACCAATCTCTGATCTTCTGAAAGTCAACAGACAAAGGTTGGATTTGGGGCCTGTCTGTTGCCAGAATGACACACGACGACACAAAATGAAGTCGTGAACAAAGTGATGCAGTCGGTCACCCAAGGAGGTGGAACGGTCATCAATGTAAACCAGAAACCATGGTTGTCCTCGAGCACTTCCCTGGGGAGCACAAACCACAGTATGAAGAGTGGAAGAGAAGACACTTTTTTTTAACAACCATGCAATGCTTTTGCATATCGAGGAATTTGTTTTCGTTTTGAAGCCAATGAGCTTTCAGACAGAAATCACGTGATCGCTGTACATCCAGTTCATGTTTTAGAGACTTGTTCTGTGTACTTTCGGCTCCATACTCTTTCTGGCATCATTAAAAACAAACAAACATTATCCCAGACATCCTTCTTCTCTTCTTCCTCTGTATGCTGCACATGGCTGCAGGTAACATCATCTGCTGGCGATGGAGCTGTGCTGCTGATGCAGTGCCCCATGTAGGTTAAAGCAGGAGTTTGTAACTTGGCCTCAGTTCTGGCGATAGCTCGTCCAACAAAAAACATTAATCACCTTATTCTTCTTGAATCGTGTTGATGAAGGTTTTTGTATGTTTATTGTTTCTTCAAGATACTTCAATGAATTAAGGTAGCTTTTAAAATTCCATGTTCATATCCTTCTTTTGCAGGGAATTTGCCCTCAATTCTCAACAACCCTGCTTTTCAAATGATGCAAGATCGTGTGTTTTGAATACAACATTGAGGCTAATGGAACAGCAGCAAGGTAGTATGATGGAGAGAAGAAAGGCGACTGTATGTACAGGCAGTGGGACAATAGTTGGGCTGAACAAGCAAGTGAATGAATAAATGAGGGGAGAGGAGAGAGGTAGAACATAGTAACAAGTCAGTCACAGAGCTTGGATAGAGGAGGGTAAATGGGGGGAAGAAAAGATAAATGGCAGAGAGGGGGGATGACGTAAGAAAGTGGTACACTGCCAACTTGAACCCCTAGAGGGAAGAATGGGATTGCACCACCAAAGGAATGCGCTTCCTCAGCGAAAGAAAAGAGGAACAATGGAGAGGAGGTGAGCAGTAAATCTGGATTTTGGGAGTTTAACGAGAACGGGGTTGTTGATAGAATGCTTGCATCCTTGCGGAACTGGGGACGATCGGAGGATTGCAAGCAGAGGTAGCAAGACCGAAACAGAGGTGGGAGGAAACAGAGGCCACAAAGCTGTCTGCGATGGGACAACAGCAGGCCTTGTCTTTAAGCTTCTTTGTGAGAGATGGTAATAATGATGTTGAGAACTTTGGATTCCGCAGCATCCAGTGGAGAGAGAGAGAGAGAGATTGAGATGAGTGGGGACACCGGGGTCTCGGGGAGAACAGTTTCCCATTTTGATACCTATAAAGGCCTTTTTAGGGTTCAGATTTACAAAAGTAAGGAATTCCCAGTGTACAGATTCCCATGGAGACCAATTTTGATACATTGTTTGCTCAGGAGAGATTGTGACTGATTGTGAGGCTCAGAAACTCAAGAAACTGAACCTCTTCACATGGTTGATTGTGGAAATCTCTGGGTGGATTTATCAGAGGATCCTTCTGGAGAGACGGGGGGAGCATATGCGATTCTCTGAGATTGAATGAAATTCCATTTGTCAGACCAGCATCTGATCCATTCCAGATCAGCAGAGAGGAAAGCAAGGCCTGGTGTTGGCTTAACGGTTTAGATGGCTGCCTCAAGATCCTTGGGTCTTGAGTTCAAGCCCTTGTCGGGCTGTTCAATTAACACCAGGAAGGGTTGACAGGCTGTCATCCTTCTGAAATCTGCAAAACGAGTACTACTGTACTGGTAAAGGGGGCATCACATCAGCGGCACAGCCGTGCCCCCAACCAATGATGCTACCCGCAGCCTTGTGCTGCACATGAAAGAGGAGAGAGGAAAGCAGCTACCCGTTGTCTCGTCATTTGAATGGGGGCACAATTTGGTATAAAGTGGAGTTATCAGGAACGATAGAAGGGTTATTAAGCTCATCAGAGAGGTAATTTAAGTATATGAGGAACAAGATTGAGTGTAACATATACTGTCTTAGGGACACGGGAACCTTCACTGGGAGAGGAGATATAACAGGATTCCAATGAGGGCGACGTGCCAACTGCACGAGTGGAGGAAGATTTCAGCAAGCCAGGAAATAACGCGGCCTTGGATGCCACAGGCAGAAAGCTTTTCAAGCGGAGCATGGGGCCACGCCGCAGCTGCATTGAATGTCCTCGATATGTCCAGAGAGATAACTCTGACCTCATGTTGAAGATCCAGGGCCTCAATCCATTATTGAGAGAGAAGCGGCAGCATGTGCAAATTTGAATTTCTCGGATGTAATTCAAACTGATCTGAAATTAAGTTGTGTCATCTGATATGATTGATTTTGTGACGTTGCGTAATATCGGAGGTAGTCTGATTGTTCTGCAGTTGATGGGATCGATTTTTGTACCTTGTTCTAGTGTAAGGAAGTGATGTTGGCTGTCTTCGGAACACATGGTCCCAATGTTGTCCACTCTTGACGAGTCAATGTTGTACGTACAATGATCTTGCCTCGCTCGCTTTTGATCGGCGGTTTCACTGAATTGTGTTCGAAATGATTACCATCGAATCGGTCGATTGTTTCGTCGTTTAAAGCCAGGTCATTTTACATAGGTCACGTGTCACTCTTGCCTAACAGTTTGTATATTTACAAGTAAATTCTGTGTCGTCACATGTACTTGTATGACATGTGCACTGGATTGAGAGTTACCTTTGACATCCATTGTGACCCTCAGACAATGCGCATCAGGAACAGATTCATCCCCACCACATCCTCTTTCATTCCTATTGTTCATCCTCTTTATATGTTGTTGTTTTTCATTGTTTTTGACTTCGATTATATTACTCTTACACGTATGGAGTTTCAATAAAAGTCCAAATAGATAAAACTTACGTGATCAAAACAACTACAATCTTGTATTTCTATGGGATGTTGAAGGATATTTGACGTGTTGTCTTTAACTCCTTCATCATGTCCACTTGTGACGGTCGCAGTGTGTTTGTGAAATCTGTTGGACATCGAAACGGTTTTTGTGACATTGACCTTCGAGTGAGCACGTGCAGTGATTCTGTCCAAACACCCCCAAAGGACATTTCATTCACTTTTGGAAGAAACGTTTTTCTTCCACCTTTCCTGTACATCTACGCTGTCCGACTACAAGTCATGTGATGCCCTTTTCCTGGACCTTGTCTCCACGAACAAGATGGCGTAGTTGACGCCAGTTGCGGTGTTTGGCTTTGTCCGTTGCAGGGTAAGGGTGAACCGCTCACAAACCAGCTAATGGAGACAAGGTATGAGAAGATTGTTTAGACAAGTCTCATGAATATAACTACGTTTAAAGTCGTCAGGGAAGAGTGTTCGAGCATGAGGTCCCGCAGGAAGGAGTTCACGTCATTCTAACAAGGACTGGTCTGCCCAGGATAAATGGCTGAGAATCCACTTTCACATAGTGGGCACCTCTATCTATCAGGATGAGTTAAACCATCCTAACCATTCCCAAATCGAGTGTAGGTTTTGAAAAGGAAGACTGAAGCAACACCAACCATGACCATCAGTCCGGCAGTCCGTCAAAAACCATCCCAAGAGGAAAGGAAACCCTGAAACTGATTGGTGCGTTGGAGCAGCCCTGAATCATCGCATGAAACCTTCAACACTTGTGTTTCACGTGACTTTTGGTGGGATTGGTGGGATAGTCGATGTTATCCTTTACAGGTAAATGACACTGTATTTGGACTTTATAGAAAGAAAAACAACCAAAAAACATTTGTAGTAAATGTCGGGTGTAGTGTGACCTCTCATGCCCGAAACGTATGCCATAACGTGCGTGTTCATTGCAACAAAAGTGTTTGGGAGTGTCATCATTGGCGTGACCTTTCATCACAACTACAGTGCCTTCAAAAAGTATTCACACCCCTCGACTTTTGTCACATTTCGTCGTGTTGGCCTGAATTTAAAAAGGATTAAATTTAATTTTTTTTAATCACTGATCTACACAAAATACCCCATAATGACAAAGTGAAAACATGTTTTTAATATATATATATATATATATATATATATATATTTTTTTTTTACAGATTAATGAAAAATGAAAAGCTGAAATGTCTTGTGTCAATAAAGTATTCAACCCCCTGGGTCGATACTTTGTAGAAGTGCCTTTGGCAGCGATTACAGCTTCGGGTATTCTTGCGTATGCAGTGGCGGATTAACGCACGGGCACACGTAGGACCTCCAGCTTAAGGTAGGCCCCCGAGTAGAGGCAGTGTGAGGGCCATGCAATTGAAAGGGGTCCCCCACACGCCCGATCGTGGTTCACAATCTCTAGAGACGGCCCCCCCACCCGAGGGTGGGGTCTCACTTTGTCGACAAAACAACTCACCTTGTGAGTGGTGATCCACACTTCGCAAATGGAATGTTCCATCTCGAGGAAAGAAAGCAGTGTGACGTAATAATGGATTAAAAAAAATGTTTTCCCTCATGTTTCACTCGACAGGGCTATTACAAAATGAGGGAGTGAGGTTAATATGAGCAAGCTGATAATATTAATAATTTATTAGTAATAATTAAGATTGCTTGGCAAGCGATAGCAAGCTGCTTGATGATGGAACACCTTAACATGGCTTTTTATTTTTCCAAGGGGAGAAAAAGGAAATAAAACATGAGAATTCCTCCAGATGTTTTTGCAGTCGAGTCAAAAGCAACATCTGCTAACGGCCCTAAATATTATTGATGCCCAGAACCCTCCCCCAGAAATCTTAACCTGCCTCTGTGGGGTTGTCTGTACCAGCTTTGCACATCTGGATTTGGAGATTTTCTCCCATTCTAACATGCAGATTTGCTCAAGCTATGTCAAGTTGGATGGGGAGCGTCGGTGAACAAAAATCTTTTGGTCTTTCCACAGATTCTCAATGGGATTGAAGTCTGGGCTTTGGCTGGGCCACTCAAGGACCTTCACATTCTTGTTCTGAAGCCATTCCAGTGTTGCTTTGGCTGTATGCTTGGGGTCATTGTCCTGTTGGAACGTAAACCCTTTTTTTAAACACACTTTTATTTAAGTTAATCTGAACTTTGTTTGTTTGTCCCATTTTCACATCTTTGAGCCGTTTGTTTTCTCGGTTCCATACATCCGAGAGAGCTGAAATTTGGCCCACGGTCCTCTTTTCTGGTACATTTTCGTCTATCAAAATTTGACGGCTCTTCGATGTACCGATCTCAATCCCACCTCAGTACGATCTGGGAGTTGATGGCAATTGGCCTATTTTGAATAGGTTTAAAACTTCCCCCAGGGTTTCCCTAGTTTAAGTCAGGAGACTCTGCGTGGTTTAAGTAAGAGAGTCAAGAGAGGTGTTTTGAATTCTTGCTGCCTGCTGGGAGAAGGGGAACTTGAAAAGAAAAGCATGGAGGCAGCAGGCAGAGACAATCGGTGTCAGGTTTGAAAGGAACGTGACAGGTCAAGATCGTTAGGTAGCTGTTGCGTTACCGGTTAACCAATGGTCTATGGGATAAACTATGCAATACTTTGGCGGTAACAAAAATTGGGTGATTTTTCTGTGGGAAAAAAACCTAGAAACACTGTGCTGTCGCAAGAGTCGATGTAATCGTCCTTTTGTCCTCTGATACAATGGTCCATTATTGCGTGCTGACAATAGCTGCCATTCCGTCGGCCTATCCTAATGATCTGTTCTGCCTTTAAAGTGCAGGTCTGTTGCAGGTCGTTTAGATTAGACTATTCACTCTACGATGAATATTTGAGGTAAAATATATGTTGCAGCGGAGATTGTGGTGTGGTCAGTCTCTGTCTCTCTCTCTCTGTCTCTCTCTCTCTGTCTCTGTCTCTGTCTCTCTCTCTCTCTGTCTCTCTCTCTCTCTCTCTCTCTCTGTCTCTCTCTCTCTCTGTCGCTCTCTGTCTCTCTCTCTCTCTCTCTCTCTCTCTCTCTCTCTCTCTCTCTCTCTGTCTCTCTCTCTCTCTCTCTCTCTCTCTCTCTCTCTCTCTCTCTCTCTCTCTCTCTCTCTCTCTCTCTCTCTCTCTCTCTGTCTCTCTCTCTCTCTCTGTCTCTCTCTCTCTCTCTCTCTCTCTCTCTCTCTCTCTCTCTCTCTCTCTCTCTCTCTCTCTCTCTCTCTCTCTCTCTCTCTCTCTCTCTCTCTCTCTCTCTCTCTCTCTCTCTCTCTCTCTCTCTCTCTCTCTCTCTCTCTGTCTCTCTCTGTCGCTCTCTGTCTCTCTGTCTCTCTGCCTCTCTCTGCCTCTCTCTCTCTCTGTTGCTCTCTGTCACTCTCTCTGCCTCTCTCTCTCTCTCTCTGCCTCTCTCTGTTGCTCTCCGTCACTCTCTCCTTTGCTCTCAAGCACAGATGCATCCCATCTCGTCTTCGATTATCCTACCCTTATGCCTGCCCACGGTACACTGAATCCTGTGGTGAGGCAGTTGCTCTAAAACAACTCAATGCCTCTTCCTGGAAGGCTCATCTGACCGAAGGCAATCTCAGTGCATTCCACAAACTGTGTGTTCACTCTCAGGAGAACGAGAAAACAACATCTGTCCAACCTCAACAACGATCGTTCAAACTCTCCTCCCTCCTCTAAAACCTGGTGGCACGTTGTTAAGTATGCCTCTGGTGTATGCTCCTTTTCCATCCCTTCCCTCTCTTCAAATGGCTCCCCTGCCTCACACCTTGCTCAACTAGATGCAGTGGAAACCAAGGCCTTCAAGATCATTGGAATCTCCCTGGCTGAAGCTGAGTCTACGGGCCTATCACGTTAATGTCACAGACAGGTCGGTGGTCTGGGTCTTCAACTGCCTTCTTTCTGGTCTTGCGCCCTTGCTCTTTCCGTGCTTTGTCACCCCCCCCCCCCACACACACAGATTTCTACAGGGCTCAAACAGTCCAGCATCAACCCCCTTCTGGTAAAACTACCTAAATTCAGGATCACACTTCACCTAGTCATTTGTTCCTCTTTTTTCCCCACCTGTGGAACCAACTTCCTCATCTTCTTTGATCTCATTCTTCCCTCCAGGTCGTTAAGACAGCTGCTCACTGCCATCTCACATTGTCCACAGTCCCAAACCATGCTCTTATTTACCCTTGTTCATCCCACCCAAATCTCTCCTAATTTTCCTGTTTTTCCTTCTTGGTGTTTCCTTCTCCATGTGTACGTGGTTTGCGTTCTGTTTTTATCGAGTACGTCCTGATCCATTCAGTGTCCTTGCTTTTCCACGAGCCTAGACTATGCACACAAAGCATGGCATCATAGCCGACTCTGCGCATGAAAAGGTTGAATGCCTAAATTCTGTGTTTGCTTCCAAATTTTATGTCCTCAACCCCTCACTCTCAGTACCCAAACTCCCCTGTTGTACCCAACTGCTCCCAGACTCCGTGTCGCTTGCACTTGAGAAGGTCGAGAAGGTTCCTTCAACCCTCGACTCTGACTTTGCTGTTGCCGACCGGATGGCATCAGCTCACGTGTCCTAACAATTTGCTCTGCTACTCTTGCACTTCCCCTCTCTCTGCCCTTTTCACCCCATGATTTGCTCTCGGTCATCTTCCATCTGCTTGGAAATCGGCCAACATCACTGCACGACATAAAGAAGGTGCAAAAAACTGATCCTCTTAACTACAGACCTATCAGCTGATTCAATCATCAGCAAGGTCATGGAATCCATCATCGCAGTTCATATGAAATCCTTCCTTTTCTCCAACAACTTCATATCAGATCAAGTCGGATTCAGACCTGGTCACTCCACCTTGGACATGCTCTGCTTCTACCCACTCAACAATGGATGGAGGCCCTCAATGTCAGACATGAGATCATGGCCGTCTGTACATATCTCGTGTGATTGATACAGTCTGACATCCTGCCTTACTCTCCAAACACTCTGCCGATGACATCAAAGGCCAACTCCACACATGGTTTACTGACTTCCTCGACTCTCCGAGCCATTGTGTGCCTCTCAACGGAATCCTTTCATCTCCTCTTCCTGTCAAGGCTGGAGTGCCCCAAGGCACTCTGGGCCCAGTCCTATTCCTAATCTTCATCAATGATCTGCCTGAACCTCCTCAAGAGGATTGATAAAGTAGACAGGAGTGTTGCCAGACAGTCCTTTCAGAGAGCCAGCTCGTGGTAGTGTGAGATTTGTCAGGATTGAAAGACATATTCCAAGTGTTTGACCAGCTTGTGATTTTTTTTCAAGGTCCGAAGAGAGGGAAGAGACTGCAGCCTGCCTATCTGAAGGATGAGGGATGTCGCAGTTCAGGGTTGCGTCATCATCAAATAGATACAAAGGATTTTGCCGAGAGTGGGGAGATGGGGCCAAAAACTACGTATAGTATGATGTCTCAAAAAGTTGAGGACGAGTTGTGACAAAACTCGGAGGAGGAGTTTGTTCGGTGACAAGAACAAACGGATTTGATTTTGGTGAAGGTCCTGATTCAGATCCGACCCATCCGTGAGATACAAAATGTAATCTGTTCATCCTGGCGGAGGTATGTGCTCCACCGAGTGAATATTAAATGAGACAAATTGAATGAAGAGTTGAGGATTGTATGAATAACGAAAGGGATGCTGATGATGATGATGATGATGATGATGATGATGATGATGATGAAAGAGGAACTCGTGATAAAAGCTCTGTTGAGAAGGAACATGAACGTGAGGAATGTGAAAATAAAGATGAAGTTAAAGTTGAAAGAAAAGACGAAAGAAAGAGGAACTCATTATTTAGTTAGTGCTGTAAATGAGTTATATTAAAGACCTGCTCAAATATCGAACCGTGGGTTCTGAAGCTCACCTGGATCAGGTGCAAGTCAATGACGTCATGAAATATGGTTGAATGGAAGCCCCATCGATGCTGATTGAAGCGATACATATTTACAGGTCATGTTTTTGGCTGAGGACGTGGCGATGCTGCTGATACAACGCTCCCTGTAGGTTAGGGCAGGAATTTATTATTATTATTATTATTATTATTATTATTATTATTATTTAGTGTTTTTGGCCTGATTTCAACCTCTTCATGAGCGCAGATTTTGATGTGGTCAATACACCTTTGTTAGGCATCAGACATGAAGTTTGTGGCCAAGTTTCATCAAAATCATGTTTGGTTCAAACAAAGATGACTGAAATGTTTGTGGGCTCACTGTCTGACTGACTTGTCTACGGACACTGCTCGATAACATCAGCTCACCTGACTGAAGTCCAGGTGAGCTCATGAGACAAAAATAAATGCCCTTTGTTTCATGACCACCTACATCAGTCTTCACTGTTATAGTACGAGGAGTATACCAGGCAAGAGCACTCAAATAGTACAACAATCGTAACTACAAGTCAGAAAAAAACAGTTATAACTGGGAGGGCACTCGGTAGAGCGCATTCCTCCGCCACACAATTCCTGATCCACGAGAACATATCGGGCCCAATACATCAGCGGTGAAAATATAACCTCCATTCATGGCAGATGGCAGAGGTAAGAATGAAAAACACATGTGGGGAAGGAATCCGCAAAATACAACTACACAAGGAAGGAATGACGAGGAATGAAACCGCAATCCTTTTACACATTGTCACCATCATGACATCTTTTGACATTTTTCAGTCTCAATCCCACAACAAATAAGATACACAATTAAACCAACGCACACTACCTAGGAATCCACAACTACCTCCAACATTTACATCTTTATCAATGGTTACCATTGACACCTGTGCCAAAAATGTCAAAAGATGTTGTGATGGCAATCCGTAAACTCCGTAAAGGGATTGTGGTGTCATTCCTTCCTTCCTTCTTTGTTTGATTGTTTTTGGGGGATTCCATCCCCACATGTTTTTTCATTCAAAACAATATGTTTTTCTGACTTGTTGAACTCTCTTTTTCTTTATCTTGATGCCAATGACATCATCATAAATAGTAAATTTTTTTGAGGGGTGGTTACATGGGGAATCCCTTGACCCTACCCCCCCCCCCACCCCCCCACAATGATATATCTCATACAAGTCCCTTCAGGTCAGGTCAGATCAGATTTGGGAGCATTCGTCAGAGCAGCGCGTCGCTGCTTCCAATTTCTGCCGGTACTCCAGGGGCCTCCGTCTGGCCATCCCTCAGGCAGATGCCTGACCCATCCCCATCTCCTTGAGATGCCGATCAACCTGCTGCAACCACGAGGCACGTGGTCGGCCCACTGGCCTCCTCCACTCACGAGACTCCCTCGCTGAGAGAATCTGGTGAGCAGGATCAGCGTCAGGAAAACGAGCTACATGTCCATACAGCCGCAGCTGACGCTCATTGGACACAAAGTCTGACCAGCGATAGCAAAGGATTCTCTGAAGAGACCTGGTACCAAAGGAATTAAGTCTCCGTCTGAGATCCTTGGTCAGAGTCCAAGTCTCACATCCATTGAGCAAGACTGGAAGCACCAAGGACCTGAAGACTCAGACTTTTGTCCTCCCACGTAGGTACCGGCAGCGCCACACCCCATGATCCAGTGAATCCATGACTCCCCAGGCCCGACCCAGATGTCTGATGACCTCTGACTCACAGCCAGCAGACATGAATATCACTGCCAAGGTAAGTGAGTCTCTCCACGACCTCAACATCCTCACCAAAAACGGGCACAGACAGGACAGCAGCATCCAAGATGTCATTGAAAGCCTGGATCTTAGATCAGAGATCTTGACATTCCCAAATGATGTACCGCAGCTTGATCTCTCCGACATCCTCCCTAGAATCCAGTCCATACAAGTGCTGAAAAGTGTGGGGGCAAGTACACATCCCTGATGATCTCCAGTAACAACTGGGAATAAGTCAGAGATGGTACCACCACACTTCACAGCACTCTCAGTACCAGATTAGAGTTCAGACATCAGATCGATCAGTTTTGGTGGCACCCCACGAAGACCAAGAATCCTCCAGAGGACATCCCGATTCACTGAATCAAACGCTTTACAGAGATCAACATAGGCTGCAAGCAGCCCTGTCGAAACTCTCGCCTGCGTTCGGTGAGGACACGAAGAGCAAGGATACGGTCAATCGTTGACCTCTTTGGTGTAAAGCCTGACTGCTTTGGACGCTGGTGCTCAAGCAGATGGTGGTGAACACCATCAATAATTATCTGATCCGAGCAAAGACCTTACCCGGCACTGAGAGCAGTGTCACCCCTCGGTCGTTGTTGCAGTCTTGGCGATCACCCTTCCCTTTCCAGAGAGGGACAATATTTTTTTCCTTTTTTTTCTGCTTTTCGAATGTTTTGCGGAGTGAACGGTTTTACGGTGGCCGGAGTGCAAATCCTGCCACCAACCTCCGAATACGAAGTAACTCAACTGCAGGAGGACGTCTGCAGACACAGTCGGGCATTAGATATGGATGGCCCTTGGCTCATAAGGAACTCCTCCACTCTTTGATAGTTTTTGTTCTTCATGCTGCTGGGTGTCCATATCACACACCCTCCTCACTCGGAAACCTGGTGGGAGAGACGGTTTAGTCTCTGACAACCCGACCATGGAACAGGTGAGTGCAGGTTTACATGGAACCTGCAGCAACTGACTGACTGACTGACTGACTGACCAACTCGAAAGTCCAGGTGAGCTAAAAACGATTGACATTCAAAATTCATAAATAAATACTTCGAGCATAACAAGAGAAAATTGTTCATTCTGGACAAGAGAAAGTTCGAGATGCCTATTTAATAATTCATTTAAATAGTCATCTTTAACCATGACTAAGACGACTCGTATCAATAATATCCGATGAATGCAAATGTATTTCTGATAAAAGAAAAATGTTCCAAAAAATATATTTTCAAACGCGAATCTAAAAACAAAATCATAAGAACAAGAGATCAGATGAAGCCACGTACCGTGATCTTTCGAGAGCGTCCATTGTCCTGAAGCGGTTTCTTTGGTTCAGGTTGCAATCATGGACGGGTCGCCACTCCGCCAAAGGAAGTTATGGCAGGAATTTGTCATTTGTTCAGGGTGCCAGCAGTTCAGGTGAGGGTTATGGTCAGGGAGTTAGTACAAAGAGCGACAGACACCCTGTACAGGAGCAGTTCGGTATGACTGGGGAGAGTTGGCACAGAGAGCGAGGGGTTGGTGGTGCAAGACTTGGAAGCGAACGGAATCGAGGAATTCATCTTTCGGCCTTCTCATCAGCGGGGTCGGATGTGCTGCCGTTTGAAGTGAGCGAAGGATTCGATTCATTCGTTTTGTCTGCAGCCTCTGACTGCTTGTTACATCATTGCTGAGAGCGTGGCTGATGTAGTGCCCCCTGTTTCCAGCAAGCTCGTACTAATTTCGCCGACCTCGGAAGGATGACAGGATGAGTCAACCCCACCTGGTGTGTTATTTAACGACAGCGCAGGGGTTCAAACTCAAGAGCCTTATATTTTCGGCGAGCCACCTCAACTGTTACACCAACACCAGGCTGGAGGGAAAGAACGGAAGGGGGAGCACACTCCCGAGAACATATCGGGCCCAATAGATGTTTGAGATATCATGCCATGTCTACAGCTTTTGGTCCTCTCTCTCAATGGTGAAGAATCACTTAAAAATAAATAAATAAATAAATTTCGGATCCTCATCCGGATTCGGATCTGCACCAAAATCTAATCGGTTCGTCCGTGTCACACACTAAACCTGTCCACCAAATTCCATCCGGATCCGTCCACAACTTTTTGAGATATTTCAAGTATTTGCAGGCCATGGTGATTACCGAACAGATTGGAATGCTCTTTTCTCTAAACCGAACCGAGTTCTCCGGTGTAATGAAAGAAAGAAGTACAGATATATGATGAAAGGAAATACTAATTTAATAATGGAGTGGTGACGCCCTCGAACAGCCTTCCATGTCAGAACATAGGATCTGCATCAGGAGGGCTATTGATATCGCTCTCCTTGGGCTTCATCAGGAGGGCTTCATCTCCTCATTGCTGGAAGTCCACCCCGAGTCGATGCTGTTCTGTCCTGCGTAAGCGGGTTGGCACAAACGTGGGAGTTGACAGCGGTGGAGTTCAGCCCATATTGGCGTTTACTAACCCGAAGGCCTGACCCGGCTTTGCCAAAAAGCATGGGATGTTGAGGTGGAAAGAGTGTGTTTTGTCAGCCTATTGAACAGTGTGGATCAGGTCACCAGAGCCTGTCTTTTGGCCACGGCCACTTTTGGCCGCAGTGTATGGCCGATCTACATCCAACATCATCAGTGATATCAGGAGACGGCTCGTTGCATCCACTGGCGATATAAGGCAGCTGGTCTGGGAAGCTGGTTTGAGCTGTCCAGTGAGGAAACACCATCAGTATTCTGGCTTCGGCACAGGAGGAACAAAACCCCGTATTTACACCATTTTAAAGTCTGTTGTTGTTTTTCATTGGGGGGGGGGGGTGGGGTTCATTCATTCATTTTTTTGAAAAACAAATCCTGAATTCTATCCTTTAATTGGAGTGGAGGAGAGGAGATTGGGACCATACGCTGTGTAGAGCGTTGGTGATGCTTAAGCAGTCTCCTTGGCTATTGGACACAATCCTGGACGGGTCGCCACTCCGACACAGGAAAACACCATGCTGGAACTCATTTTGTCGACCTCGGAAGGACGGCAGGCCGAGTTAACCCCACCTGGTATTAATTGAACAGCTGAGCAGGATTTGAACTCAGGACCCAAGGATACAAAGCCCACCACCCGAACCATGAAGCCAACACCGGGCAGATTTATTGCAGTGTGCGTCCACGAAACAGGTTTCTGCGCAAGGGGAAATTGGGTTTTTTAATAAAAAAAGAATAAAATAATTTAAAGTTTGAGTACTGTCCTGTACTTCTATCAACTTTTTATTTACTAGTACGTGCCCGTACGTGCGTGGCCGTACGTGCAAACCAAAAGAAAAAAAAAAAACTTTCAAACAACCACACAGGCCGTTCCTTCGCTCTCGCAAGCGATGACTGGATTGGGGCATAAATGCGCATAAGAAATCGATAAATTATTAGAATACGGTAAGTCATCACCATCCGGAAGTGGTGCGTGCCCGTACGGAATGTTCACATGCATTCCACGAATTATCGCTCGTATTGAAGTAACTGCTGTGATACTTACACACACAGAGTTAATTAAAATCCACATTAAAATCAAGTTTACCTCCCTGTCTTTGCTTGTCATGGCATTCGCTGCCATTGACCATTGCCACTCCTTCGCCACGAAAACGATGGCACCTTTCCCCATCGCAACCGGCACGGCCCGTGACGTCATCGTCGGTCGGCCGCGCACCGGCCGACGCAGCAACGTGTCTTGTCATTGGTTGGTAAATAAATGGCCGCAGCAACACGTCTTGTCATTGGTTTAGTAAATAAATGGCCATAACTTGGGAAACACTTGTCCGATTAGTATCAAACCTTGAAAAGGCACATTCACAGGGCCCCAGCAATATACCTGGCAAGTTTCAATTAGATCGGACCAGTGGTTGTCGAGAAACAGCGGTCACACACACACACACACACACACACACACACACACACACACACACACACACACACACACACACACACACACACACACACACACACACACACACACACACACACACACACACACACACACACACACACACACACACACACACACACACACTGCTGGAATTATAGATAGATGAAAAAAAAACCAAAGAAAATAAAAGTATCTGCAGCGAAGGTGAGAGAATTCCAGAGCACGGTAACCTGAGATTCCCACCCACAGGTGAAGAGGGACAGAATATAAATCAACCACTGCACCAAGTGTCCAAAATTGGCGGCCATCTTGGATTTTCTTGCACCACAGGATTGGAATCATTGTAAAAATAGAAGAGGGATCCTCGGCTCAAATTAGCATGTGGAAGGAGCACCCAATAAAACTTCATGCCAATTTTGTTGTTTTTCTCCACCGTGTTACGATAATTTCGTAAAGCCACCCTTCTCGATGTGGTGAGTGGACTGCGGTTGTCCCCCTGAGGTGGAGAGACGTCACAATCAGTCCTTTGTACAGCAGGGTCTTGTGATGCTGATAAAAAGAAGAGGGGAAGGGGGGGGATGATGATGATGATGATGATGATGATGATGATGATGATGATGATGATGATGATGATGATGATGATGATGATGATGATGATGATGACACACGTTGGACACCTGAGGTAAAATATTTTCCCTCAATACAATTCCTGAACAAAGAAATACTTCTAAGTGAAACAAAGGAGCATTCACAGAGCCCGGATAGCTCAGTCGGTAGAGCATCAGACTTTTAATCTGAGGGTCCAGGGTTCAAGTCCCTGTTCGGGCGTTAATTATTTTAAATTGCATTTTCCCCAATTATTATATTTTATCGATCGATTCTCAATTTTCTCAACGGACGTTTCTTCACCAAGTTAATTTATCTAAAAAGTGTAAACATATATCCCAATTTTTCCGATTGAATCCTGATCCCGCCTCGTTTCGTGTAATAAATAAATAAATCGATATCTTTTTTTCTCTTCAGCATTTTCCTCACTTCACGAGTTTCCTTTGTTTCAGGAAACTTCATCAAATCAAGACAATATTTCCCAAGAAAAGAGTATTTTCACGTCCGAACGACACAAACGTTCTTTTCTATATTGTATGACACGCTTTATGAGGGTTATTATTTAAAAGGTTTGTATCGTGGTTCCATGGTGTAATGGTTAGCACTCTGGACTCTGAATCCAGCGATCCGAGTTCAAATCTCGGTGGAACCTCTCCCTTTTTTTTTTTGAAATCTTTTAGCCTTTTAATTCTGCTTTCCTTCCAAAATTGTTTGCATAGCTTTCTGCGCTTTTGCCGATCGAGTGTTCTTTTTACGCTTTGTTAACATTTCAGATTGTATTTAATGTTCACACTGAATCGGGGCCTGTTTTTTGAGGCCTTGTTTGCTCAAGAAACCACGTGCTCGACGTACCGGAAGTAAACAATGTGACGTCACCATTCGGTGTGTCTGCGCATGCGCACTGGACTCGTGTCGGATCGGAGGCTGTTTCGTTCATTTTTGTGCTTGTTCTGCGTTTTCTTTGGCACTTTTTGTCGTTCGGGCGTCGTGCTCTGGCGTTCTGAGAGACAAGCATGTGGGTGAAGCCCGAGGAAGTGTTGCTGGCGAATGCCTTGTGGGTCACGGAACGAGCAAACCCTTATTTCGTCTTGCAGAGGAGGAAGGGCTACGGCGAAGGAGGAGGAATTGCTGGTGAGGCCTCCTGACTCCTTCGAGCATGTTCGGCGATCGCAGCAGCTGCACTCCTTCACGGGAATCTCGTGTTCACGTGTGCGTGCCCGAGCGTGTTTGTGTTGATATACCTGAACGTGCCTGAGCGTGTTTGTGTTGATATACCTGAACGTGCCCGAGCGTGTTTGTGTTGATATACCTGAACGTGCCCGAGCGTGTTTGTGTTGATATACCTGAACGTGCCTGAGCGTGTTTGTGTTGATATACCTGAACGTGCCTGAGCGTGTTTGTGTTGATATACCTGAACGTGCCTGAGCGTGATTGTGTTGATATACCTGAACGTGCCCGAGCATGATTGTGTTGATATACCTGAACGTGCCCGAGCGTGTTTGTGTTGATATACCTGAACGTGCCTGAGCGTGATTGTGTTGATATACCTGAACGTGCCTGAGCATGTTTGTGTTGATATACCTGAACGTGCCTGAGCGTGTTTGTGTTGATATACCTGAACGTGCCTGAGCGTGTTTGTGTTGATATACCTGAACGTGCCTGAGCGTGTTTGTGTTGATATACCTGAACGTGCCCGAGCGTGTTTGTGTTGATATACCTGAACGTGCCCGAGCGTGTTTGTGTTGATATACCTCAGCGTGCCCGAGTGTGTTTGTGTTGATATACTTCAGCGTGCCTGAGCGTGTTTGTGTTGATATACCTGAACGTGCCCGAGCGTGTTTGTGTTGATATACCTGAACGTGCCTGAGCGTGTTTGTGTTGATATACCTGAACATGCCCGAGCGTGTTTGTGTTGATATACCTGAACGTGCCCGAGCGTGTTTGTGTTGATATACCTCAGCGTGCCCGAGTGTGTTTGTGTTGATATACCTCAGCGTGCCTGAGCGTGTTTGTGTTGATATACCTGAACGTGCCCGAGCGTGTTTGTGTTGATATACCTGAACGTGCCTGAGCGTGTTTGTGTTGATATACCTGAACGTGCCCGAGCGTGTTTGTGTTGATATACCTGAACGTGCCCGAGCGTGTTTGTGTTGATATACCTGAACGTGCCTGAGCGTGTTTGTGTTGATATACCTGAACGTGCCTGAGCGTGTTTGTGTTGATATACCTGAACGTGCCTGAGCGTGTTTGTGTTGATATACCTGAACGTGCCTGAGCGTGTTTGTGTTGATATACCTGAACGTGCCTGAGCGTGTTTGTGTTGATATACCTGAACGTGCCTGAGCGTGTTTGTGTTGATATACCTGAACGTGCCCGAGCGTGTTTGTGTTGATATACCTGAACGTGCCCGAGCGTGTTTGTGTTGATATACCTCAGCGTGCCCGAGTGTGTTTGTGTTGATATACTTCAGCGTGCCTGAGCGTGTTTGTGTTGATATACCTGAACGTGCCCGAGCGTGTTTGTGTTGATATACCTGAACGTGCCTGAGCGTGTTTGTGTTGATATACCTGAACATGCCCGAGCGTGTTTGTGTTGATATACCTGAACGTGCCCGAGCGTGTTTGTGTTGATATACCTGAACGTGCCTGAGCGTGTTTGTGTTGATATACCTGAACGTGCCTGAGCGTGTTTGTGTTGATATACCTGAACGTGCCTGAGCGTGTTTGTGTTGATATACCTGAACGTGCCTGAGCGTGTTTGTGTTGATATACCTGAACGTGCCTGAGCGTGTTTGTGTTGATATACCTGAACGTGCCTGAGCGTGTTTGTGTTGATATACCTGAACGTGCCCGAGTACGTCCATGTTCACGCGTGCGTGCGTCCACAGATCATTAATTGAGGACCAGATGAGGAACCATTTAAATAAATACCAACGTGTGTGTCTGTGTCTGTGTCTGTGTCGTTGATCGGTATCTACATATGTGGGTTTCAGAATGTGGAACGGAGTCCTCCCAGGTGGGCTCAAAGTATCCACCTTCCTTTCGGTAAGGGGTCACGATTCATGGACCAAGTTGTGAAGTTTTCTGTTCTAAAAGTTTTGTGCAGAGGGCTCTCATCAGGATCGTCGCTCAGCCCAGGACAGCTTCCAACTGTCGTTCGTTTGTTATGATATTCCCAGGGATAGTTTTTAGTTCACCTGTAAAGTAGTTCCAGGGAGCTTATGGGATTGCGCGTCGTCTGTCCGTCCATCCGTCAATCCACAAATACTTGCAACTTCTCAGAAACTACACATACAATTTCAATGAAATTCGACCGCAACTTCATCACCCATGATGGCAAAAAAACGGGGTCTGAAGGGGTCTACAAAGAGCGTTTAAGAGGAGGGGGTGAGTTGCTTCCCAAAAGATGTATTGTTGAACATTCGGCATCACTTAACAGCACCGCCATCTCCGCGGTTATAACGCCGGCTAGTTTGGCACAGGTCTCTGGTCACGTGCCTCGGATCGCGATACCAAAGTACACCTGGGCCTTACCAGTTGCGAAAATAGACCCCGGCTGCAGACTGGGTTTGTCAGAGACCGAGCGAAGTCTGTCGTGTTCTGTCCTGGTGGCATTTCCATTTCCCCTTGCACCTCTAACCTATTTCCTACGTCACCACTCATTCCACTCTTAGGACTCCCACACACAGCAGGCTCCACACATTCCACGGTTCGGTGTTCATATTCCACACCTTCAACCTTGCCTGCGTACTGACAAACTACCTCGCATTCCAGAGTTACATTTTCGACCGCCAGGTGAGTACACACACACGTTTCGGCCTTGGCAGCACACACCGGTGCTGTAGTCTGGACTGTGGGCTCACAGCGTTCATTCACAGGCACTCCACACACACATTCAGGGGTCACGCATACGTGCACCCCATCCGACAGAGTCTCCTCATTAACATAAACTCCAATTCCTAACTTAAGCTCATCGTCCGCACCATGTATGCATGTGCCCTCGTACCTGCTTCGTTCCAGAGTCACCTTGGTCTGGTCGCTTCTCTCCAGCAGGTTACTCATCATCGATTCGCCACACTCCTCTGGGGCTGTCAGCTCCACATGCTGGACCTGCTCAAAATATGTTTCATTCGTCAACAACCCCGTATGCTCCCTCAATGTCTCCTTCACCAGGGTTTGCTCTAATTTTGGTTTCATCCGAAGAGTGATGTCAATCAAGTCCCGCACCACCAACATTCCTCCCTGTGGTGATATCACACATCCCACATTATTGTGCAGTCCTACTTCCTGGCTCCATTTTCCTTTCCATTTGAGTCGTTCTTCCTCTCCGAGTCTTTTTAGTTGTTCGTTATCTTTCCGGAGTTTTTCCATCTCCGTGTCCTCCAACCTTCCTCTCTCCTTTAGTTGGTCAATTTCCAATTGATATTCTTTTTGTTTCCTATCCCACCGTCTCTCATGTTCGTCATTCTCCAATCTCGTCGTTTCTCTCAATTGGTTGATTTCCCTTTCCTGCTTCATTCGTTGTTCTTTCACCATTCTTTCTTCCATCTCATTCTTTAATCTTTCTTTGGCTTCTAACTGTTCGATCTGCACTGTGTGGTTCCCTTACGTTTCATTCTCCGTTCTCTCTCTTTCCTCACTTAACATCCTCAGCTCGTTTTGTAATTCCCTCTGTTTGTTTTGGTATTTCTGCAACTCAGAAGCTTTTTCTCATTATTCCTTTCTCATCTCAGCACCTCTTTTGCATGCTTCCTCCCTCCTTTCGTCCATTCTCTTGCCGTATTCCTTTCGTTGTTCCAGATATTTCTTTGTTCTTTCTATCCCCTGTTCTCTGATTTCTCTTATCTGATTGCCTGTTCTTACCTTTTCCTTCAGTTGTTGGAATTCGAAATCGTGTTTCCGTTTTTCCTTTTCCAGCTTTGTTTTCCATTCTTCTTCCAAGTTCTCCCTTTCCTGGGAGTTACTAATTTGCTCTTCTCTTGTTCCAACTTATGGGTACTCCCCTCTACTTTCCTCATTTCTCCCTGTTGTTCCTCGAACTGTCTTGACTTTCCCAACAATTCTTCCTTCCTTTGCTCCAGACATTTCTCTCTTTTTATCTTCTGTTCTAGCCTTTCTCTTATCTGATTGCCTGATCTTACCTCTTCTTTCAGTTGTTTCGATTCCAAATCGTGTTCTCATTTTTCCTTTTCTAGCTTTGTTTACCATTCTTCTTCCAAGCTCTTCCTATCCCGAGAGTTACCAATCTGCTCTTCCTCTATTCTTTTGTTCAGTTCGCTCTTCTCATGCTCCAACCCATGGGTACTCCACTCTACTTTCCTCATTTCTCCATGTAGTTCCTCGACTGCGTTGGCAAAGTCATTTTCCAGCCACGGAATTTGTTCCCGTGCATCGGCCAATGGGTGTGATGCCCTGTGCACATAATTTTCCTGAACCTCGTATGCCTGCTGTAGTGCCTCGTCCAATTTAATTTGTAACTCCTCTATTATTACGGTTGTGGAAATTCGCAATACACCAGAAAGGGTCCTCAGGTGAGATATATCGGTAAGTTCATGTGTAGTTAGCCCAAACCCGTTGTGTAGAGGAAATATATGTGATCCATCCGGGCTGCGATTCTTCAGTTTGTCGTTTTTCTTTTGCTGTCGTTAATTTGGTGCAAGAACAACAACGAACATCGCCACAACCAACATCTGAACGATCACGCCATTCACAACACGACGCCAACAATCACGCCATTCACACCACGACGCCACCTTCCACAACTACGTTACCACATCTTCGCCACTCACCTTTCAACGAGCACCGTGCGGTCACGATCTCCGCGGGACGGATGAAAGGAGCGGAGTGGCAGCTTAAATATCTCCCGCCAAGATCTCCCGCCCAAAACGCCCGCGCTTTGGCATGGGAGAGGTGCGATTTGAGCCAGAGGTCAAAGGTGAAAAAAGGTGGGGGCCTGATTTTGGGGGAATAATTCCCTGGCCCCGAGCCAAGACTGACTTTCCTCGTCCCCTGCACGGCGCGGGGAGGGGGGGGCGAGAGGGCATGCCCCTTTTTGGGAAGCTTCCAGAAGGGAGGTGGAGCCAGAAACGAGGTGGGGCGAAGGGCGGAGCACCACCCTACAAAAGGCGTGGGCGTGGAGAGGCTCGCGTTCGAGTTGGGCTCTTGTTCGGTCGGTTGTCGGTGGGTGGAGAGTCCTTGCTCTTGGTTCGAGTTGGGCTCTTGTTCGGTCGGTTGTCGAGGGGTGGAGAGTCCTTGCTCTTGGTTCGGTCGGTTGTCCCTGAGGAGAATTGTGGAGAGTTGTGGTGATTGCTCCTGGTCGGAGGTTCTGTTCGTTCGTCCATGTCGGGCGGACGACACGTGCAGGCGCGAGGCACGAGCCAGTGGACCACGCCGGAGGGACTCTGAGTTACGGTCGCCAAGGACTCGACGCGCTAAGGGAAGTCGCGACTTCCTTTTCTTTTGGGGTTTTGTGTAAATGTCTGTGGGTGGCGCCAGTCTTGAAAAGTAGAACTGTTATAAGTGTTGCCGTGTAAATCATATTCGGTTGTCTATCTGCTTGCTTTTATTGTGTTTTCGTGCTTGACTATAATATACGTGCTTTCCGTGCTTCCGTAATAAATGTGCTGGTCCAATTGTTCCCCATTTCGCTGCGTCCTTTCCTTTGTTTGAATCTCCATCTTGCATCACTTCAGGGATTAATAGTGTGTTTCAAAACACCCGGTAACTAATCTGAACCGTCAAGGTCGACGATAACTCCGGTCGGTTATCCCTGTAGTACGGAACGAGCCGCTTAAGCGGATCGTGTCCGGAGTCGGCCTGTGGCGTGGTACAACTCCTCGGTACGCTATCCACGCGGGTACTTTGGTAAATCGACCATTCGGTGATCGGACCCTATTTCGCACGGGTAGAATGCGGACTGAGTTGTGGTGAGGTTAAACCCCCACCCGTGACTGGCTCCTGGCTGTAGTTCTCGGAGGGTCATGACTGAATTGTCCATTCCGGTGGGCGACGCGGTTGCCATTCGAGTCAAGCGATTAGTTCACAAATCACGAATCACTGCTCATCTTCACTCTTTCATTCCTCTTTTTTCCCGCCTTTGGAATAAACTTCCTCACTCTATTCTTTCCCATTCTTCCCTCCAGGCTTTCAAAACAGCTGTTCACCACCACCTCTTATCTTCCCCCATCCAAATCCTCGATATTTTCTACCCCCGATAATCCACCCATGCCCACTTCCTTCAATTCTCCTGCTTTCCTTCCTGAAAGTCCCTGTAATGTCCATCTTCTCCTCGCCATGTTCCCCGTCCCATCCCCATCCCTCTCCCTTCCACAGTTCACCTGTGTCTGTTCCCCAATGTTTTGTCCCTTCCACTCCCACCCCTCTTGTCTCATGCCTCCTTGCTGTGAGTTGTGTGTTAGCTCTCATACGAGCCTCGACCAAGGTATACAAAAAAAAAAAAAAAAAAAAAAAAATAAAAAAGCGGCCGATCGCACGCCAGACGGGCCAGAATTCGCAACATTGGCATCAGGTCGTGGGATACGAACTCATCCCCCTCCTCGTAACATTGGTGTCCGGGAGTGAGATTCAAATCCACCCCGCCTCCAACCTAAATTCACGCGGAATGGACCAGGGGTGTGCGAAGCAACCCCCCCCCCGTTCCCCCCAAATTATGAGCAAGCCAAATTTAATCTGCTTACGTGAAATAAGATTGCATTTCAAGGCGAGCGGGTGCCGGGGGTATTAGATGTCTTTTAACGTAGAATCCATGGCCCGGGATGGTACCTCTTGTAATTTGAATCTGTGGGGGAGCTAACCCTATTCTGAGCACGAACTTTGCCGGCAAACGGAGTCACAAGATGGCGGCGCGGCCGCACTTCAGCGCGGCACGAGGCGTGAGCGAGCGGTTATTTATGGCGCGGCGAAAGGCACGACACGAGACGAGTGTTTTCAGCCACCGCGTCAAACCACGTGGTCATGGCAGGCGAGGCAGGCAGACATTGGCGGGCTTTGGAAACAATGGGAGGAAGGATGGAAAACTGAGCTCGAAAAGAAACAAAAGGAGCACGGTTTGGAATTAAAACAACGAAAGGAAAAAATATTGGAAAAGTCAAGACAGGTCGAAGAACTCCAGGGAGAAAGGAGGAAAGTCGAGCGGAGTACCTATGAGTTAAAAAGAGAAAGGAGAGAACTCGAGCGAGAGGGAGCAAAAGGCTATCGGAAAAGAGAAAGCCTGGAACAGGAGATAGAAAGAGGAAAGGAACGGCAGGAAGAACTAAAGGAATACAGGAAGAGGATGGAAGCATTGGAAAGTGGTATGGAAAGCAGGGAGGAAGCAAGCAAATTGAGAGGGGAAAAAGCTTATGAGATACTGGAACACGAAACCTAAGAGAGAAAACTACAAAACGAGCTGAGGATGTTGAGAGAGGAGAGAACAAGAACGGAGAATGAAACGTCAAGGAACCACACAGTTCAGATCGAACAGTAAGAAGCCAAAGCAAGGTTGGAGTGTGCGGAGATGAGAAAGGAATTGGAAAAGAAAGCTTCTGAGTTACATAAACACCAAAACAAAGAGACGGAATTACAAAACGAGTTGAGGATGGTGAGAGAAGAAAGAACGACAACAGAGAATGAAACGTTAAGGAACCACACTGTACAGATCGAACAGCTGGAAGCGAAGGCCAGATTAAAGAATGAGGAACAAGAAAGAGTACTGAAAGAACAAGGAATGAGACAGGAGAAAGAAATCAGTCAATTAAAGGAAATAACAAGATTACAGAATGAGGAACAAGAGAGACAGTGGAATAAAAAGCAAAAAGGGTATGAATTTGAAACTGAACAACAAAAGGAAAAGGCAAGGCTGGAGTGCGAGGAGATAGACAAAGAACAGCGAATGAAACACAAAAGGGAAATTAACCAAATGAAGAAAACCACAAAACTGGAGAAGGAAGGACAGGAGAGGAAACAAGGAAGAGTAATGAGAGAGCAGCAAATGAAACACAAAAAGGAGATCAACCAAATGAAGCAAACCATGAAATTGGAGAAGGAAGGGCAGGAGAGGAAACAAGGAAGAGTAGAGAGAGAACAGTGAATGAAACACAGGAAGGAGATGAGCCAGTTGAAAGAAATGATGAGATTGGAAAATGAAGAGCAGAAGAAACTGTGGGGTAGAAAACGAGAACATTGTGAGTTTGAAATTGAACAACTAAAACGGAGAGCAAGATTGGAGTCAGTGGAGATTGAGGTGCTCCAGAGGGAGAACGAACAGCTAATGTGGCTCAGAGAGGATGAACGACTCAGATGGGAAGGAAAAAGGAGCCAGAATGAAACAGTAGGGGAGAGACTGCACGATAAAGACGGGGTTAAAAACGAGCACACTCACACGGAGTTAGTGGAGAAAAATGGGGGCGAGCTGGCAGAACGTGTAGGGACCCGGTGCGAGCAGCTGGATAGCCTCCTTCGGGAACAGAGGGAGACGCTATTCTCCCTTGAAGCTGTTCACGACCAGGTGAGTTTGGTCGTGTCGAGCGAGTTCGAGGGGACGAGTGCTGTGGACAGGTGCACGTGCGGCTTGGGGGGTATAGAGGCCCCGGGAACCCGAGAGGTGACGCGAATCCCCAGCGTGATTGTCCCGGTGTGTGTGGTGCAAGGTGTGAGTGCGCCCCCATGTGTGAGTGGTGTGGTTGCGAGTGTGCCGGAGTGCGTGCTTTCCAGCACGCATGGTGTGAGTGAGATCCCCTGTGCAAGTGAAAGGTTGGGTGTGAGTGAGAGGGTCCGTGTGAGAGAGACAGTGTGTGTAAGAGAGCAGTACGTAAGGGAGATGACGGTGCGCATGTGTGAACATGCAGCCGCGTCTCCCGGAGTGAGTGTGATGGAATGGTGTGTGAGCGTCGTGACACGCAGGTGTGCCTGGGTCGAATGGCGACGGAGATGACGGCGACAGAGAGACGAAGGCCGAATAGGGTCCGATCGCCGAATGATCGATTTACCTAAGTACCCGCGCGGATAGCATACCGAGGAGTTGTACCACGCCACAGGTCGACTCCAGACACAAACCGCTTAAGCGGCTCGTTCCGTACTACAGGGATAACCGAGCAGAGTTATCGTCGATCTTGACGGTTCAGATTAGTTACCAGGTGTTTTTAAACCCACTATTAATCCCTTACGTGATGCAAGATGGAGATTCAAACAAAGGAAAGGACGCAGCGAAACGGGAAACAATTGGACCAGCACATTTATTACGGAAGCACGGAAGGTACGTATATTACAGTCGAGCACGAAAACACAATAAAAGCAAGCAGATCGACAACCTAATATAATTTACACGGCAACACTTATAACAGTTCTACTTTTCAAGACTGGCGCCACCCACAGACATTTACACAAAACCCCAAAAGAAAAGGAAGTCGCGACTTCCCTTAGCGCGTCGAGTCCTTGACGACCGTAACTCCGAGTCCCTCCGGCGTGGTACACTGGCTCGTGCCTCGCGCCTGCACGTGTCGTCCGCCCGACAGGGACGAACGAACAGAACCTCCAACCAGGAGCAATCACCACAACTCTCCACAATTCTCCTCAGGGACAACCGACCGAACCAAGAGCAAGGATTCTCCACCCCTCGACAACCTACCGAACAAGAGCCCAACTCGAACCAAGAGCAAGGACTCTCCACCCCTCGACAACCTACCGAACAAGAGCCAAACTCGAACCAAGAGCAAGGACTCTCCACCCACTGACAACCGACCGAACAAGAGTCCAATTCGAACCAAGAGCAAGGACTCTCCACCCACTGACAACCGACCGAACAAGAGTCCAACTCGAACCAAGAGCAAGGACTCTCCGCCCACCGACAACCGGCCGAACAAGAGCCCAACTAGAACGCGAGCCTCTCCACGTCCACGCCTTTTGTAGGGTGGTGCTCCGCCCTTCGCTCCGCCCCGTTTCTGGCTCCACCTCCCTTCTGGAAGCTTCCCAAAAAGGGGCATGCCCTCTCGCTCCCCCCTCCCCGCGCCGTGTGGGGGACGAGGAAAGTCAGTTTTAGCTCGGGGCCAGGGAATTATTCCCCCAAAATCAGGCCCCTACCTTTTTCACCTTTGACCTCTGGCTCAAATCGCACCTCCCCCATGCCAAAGCGCGGGCGTTTTGGGCGGGAGATCTTGGCGGGAGATATTTAAGCTGCCACTCCGCTCCTTTCATCCGTCCCGCGGAGATCGTGACCGCACGGTGCTCGTTGAAAGGTGAGTGGCGAAGATGTGGGAGCGTAGTTGTGGAAGGTGGCGTCGTGGTGTGAATGGCGTGATTGTTGGCGTCGTGTTGTGAATGGCGTGATCTTTGAGATGTTGGTTGTGGCGATGTTCGTTGTTGTTCTTGCACCAAATTAACCACAGCAAAAGAAAAACGACTAACTGAAGAATCGCAGCCCGAATGAATCGCATTTATTCCCTCTACACAATGGGTTTGGGCTAACGACACATGAACTTACAGAAAATATCTCACCTGAGGACCCTTTATGGTGTATTGTGAATTTCCACAACCATAACAATATAATTCTTATCACACCTCCTCTGCTGCAAGGTATCCGCCAATCGTGCATGAAGCTCGTCAATGTACGTGTCGTCATCCTGCTTCGTTCACCATGACGCATGCTGTGACCATGTGGTTTGAACCGGTGGGTGAGAATGTTTTCTTTGTGCTGTGTGGTTTGTTACGCTATTCATAGTAACCCTCTCCCGCTTCGTGTCGTGCTGATTTGGAGCTGCGCCGCCATTTTGCGACTCCATCTTTCTTTATAATTTCAAAGTTTTACACCCAATCCGCTCAAAATAAAATCATCCCTAATTTGGAATTTGCGAGCGACTTTTTTTTTTCGCGCCTCTCGTAACCAATGTTCGGGGTGCGAACGACACCAGATGTTGTTGAATCGGTGTCCTGCAAATTTATGGAGGTGGAGGGATTCTCATTCAACTCCTGAACACCAGTGTTCAGGATCGGCGACGGAGGGATTCGCACCCCACTCCGGACACCAAATGTTGAAGATTCGGCGTCACGAAACAGCACCGCCGTCTCCGGGGTTATAATGCCGGCTCGTTCGGCACAGGTCTCAGGTCATGCGCCTCGGATCGTGATTCCAAAGTACACCTGGGCCTTACGAGCTGGGGAAATAGACCCCGGCTACAGAATGGGTTTGTCAGAGACCGAGCTAAGTCTGCCAGTCCGTAGCCCGTTTGGTTTTAAATACAAATTGAGCGGATTGTTCCTCAGCACGGAACGAATAAATTCTAGGCGGAAACTTTCGTATAACTCAGGCAGATTTATTTTGGACACATCGGGGAACACGACACAAGCAAAGCATTCACGAACGTTATAATTAATCTATAACCTGCTCTTAGCTTGGGAGCTACGTATACGGGTTTCGAAGGGGACCCAAGCGAAATAAACCTTAGGCCTGGCCACATGCAGACAAGACACGGAGTACTTGGTGGTGCCTCGTGGACGAGAGGGAAAGTGTCGAAGGCACGAATGCGGCTCGTGACAAGCCGATGTCAATGGGTTCGAGCGCCCAAGCTCGAGCATGCAGCGTGGCTAGATGGTGACGACGTCCTTTTGTCGCACCGCTCACGCACCAGCCTCGGCGCATCCAGACCCCGTAAGGTCGACGGCACAAGACAGTCAGATCTATGGTGGGTTCCACCTGGTTTCTCACAAGGTCCAGTATGCGAATCCAGGCCTGGCCTGTTCACCAGACTAGGCCAAATCTGGGTGTTAGGCTCCGCAGGCGAATCGATGGGATTGAAAGACTTGTCGAGCCGTGCATGGAGTCAGGACAGTCAGAGGCTCCGTGACTGGACTCAGGATGAACCTGTGGAGCCTGTGGAGTTTGCAGCCGCCCTCCGCCAATGGGTTGGTGACACGTCTCGTTGACTAATTCTGTCAGAGCGCTGGGTGGGGGCTGGTTCGGAAGGGGGAAGGAAGAAGAAGAACGGCGCCTCTCGGTACACCTCCACTGTATATGAACACTGGGCAGCCTGCTACACCTCCCGACACACATGTAATGTCCGATTACCAAACAACCTGGCTAAACATGCATTTAAGGGGGAATCTGGGCTAATCCTATATTTAATAACCCACTGAAGGCCCATTTCCGCAACGGTATTACCTTTCTTCTCAGAAACTGCACGCAATTCCGATGAAATTTCACTACAACCTTCACCAACCATGATGTACCAAAATTTGTTCACGACATTAAAAATGTCACGACATTCTGCAGCCACTACCAGATAAGCGTCCAGGGGTACTGCCCCTATGTTTAATATCTCTGCGAGGCTCTTTGTCATCATTCCTGTAGGTCCAACTATCACTGGAACAACTTTGCGATTCTTCAGCTTCCAAGATCTTCTCACTTAATTTTAGAGGTCTTGGTGTTTGGTCATTTTCTTGATTTCTGCATCGTTTAGCCAAAATTCACTGTTATTAACACCTCAATCAGCAATGACTTCTCTTTTTCTTGGACCTAAAAAAGGTATAATATCTGGTCGCAACGCTTTGTTTTTGATGTTCACCCTCGATGGGATCATTAGTTGTACGTGACTGGAAGGTACTTCCATGTTTTCAATGATTACTTTTGGTTCATGTTCCCACAAATTTTCTGGAACTAGGACATCAAAGTTTTTGCAAATGTGCCAGTGGATTACATTATAAACTCTGTTGTGTCATTGTGTGTACAGCTGTTCTGACATGAGTTTGTTTTTGTGTGCGTGTTCAGTCATTAAGCATAACACATCATTCTCTTTGCTAACCCCACCTCCACCCCTCACCTTTCTCTCCTTTTTTTCATATCTCTCTCACTCTCACTTTCACTCTCCCCCCTCCTTCCTGAAGTGTATAGCAATGCATGGTGAGGCATAGCTCTCCCCACCTCCCCCCTTTCCTCACTCTTCCACCCCCCATGCCTAGCTCCCCCCCCCACCCCCTATCCTCACTCTTCCCAACTTTTTAGCTTCCCCTCCCTCCTGCCTCCTCCCTCTCTCGTATTGGTTTTTTCACCAGGATGAGATTACTGTACATCGGGTGTTCTGCAGTTGCTTAGGAGGGTCGCAGGGTTTAGGGAGCAGTGAAGTTTTTGAATTCATGGAATGAAAAATCGTTTTCATTTTTCTTCACTTGTGGCTTTTCAGGATTTGCGACACAAATCATATGCGCGTAGTCAAATACACGACACCATGCCTGACCTGGCTTCAGACAAACACTGCCATTAACCTTCGGGGGGAAATGACATCACTTTCCAGAGCGCTCAGACTTCCAGCGATGCCATATTTTGTAATAGCTTTTCTCTCCACTATCAGAAATCAATTGAAGAGGAACGTTGTCCTCCTTTTGCGTGCCAGCCGATGAGGTTTGTCCTATTATTACCCTCGAAGGCCGACAATGTGTGTTGACATTACCTGCATCGCACATATCGACCGCATTCCTGTGAAGAAATGCCTCGCACTCATTGTGGTTGTAAGCAGTGCATCCAATTGTCTGATCATGGACGGTCTCGGGTGGCTAGGCCCTGGGGTGCATGACTCGGTGTTTGTTCAGATGATAATGGGACGTCATCAGTTTTTTTTTGTTTTTTTTTCGGCTGTTCATCCAAATAGGTCGCCTGAATGAAGGACTCCCTGCTGACTTTACACTTGGGCAGGAATTTGTATTTTGTTCAGGGTGATGCCAACTCACCTACTTTTCACCAAATACGCGAGGGATCTTTAACGTCCATCGATGACTCCGTGCTCTCGGACAGGTCCTCCAGCTTTGCAGTTAACCAATGGTTGGCCCACACATTGATCGATCGCCCTGTCTGTGAAATACCATCATGACGGTTTATAGCTCGGTCGAGATTTGAACTCAGGATAGGCATCTTGAGGCAAGTCCACATATCAATAAGCAATCCTGCCAGGCCAGCTTTCGGAAATGATTTTTAGATTTATGTTGTATTGTTATAAGAAGTGCAATTCTCTTTTTGCCGTACCTTTAAAATGGTTTTGGGCATCGTTTGAATGTATTAGTCAAGATTGATTATCTTTATGAAACATTACTAGCCTCACCATTCCCGGAGGGAACGGAAGGGGCGCTTGTAATTGGTGTGCTTGAGTGTGTGCACGCGTCTCCGTTCGCATGCATCTGAGAGCATTTCCTTCGATATATTGATCATTCATTCTCACATCCATTGTAATCTATATACCGACGTGAGACTCTGCATTGTAATGTTTGGTGTTGTTTGGTTTGTAATTCTGAACTTACAAATAGTTGCACCTTTGTTGGACAAAACAAAGGTTTTCTGATTTTTCCTTCAGCTGAACACAGTATACTATGAATACCAGCAGAGTACCCACCCGAAGGGCGATCTTATTTCAAGCATGCAACATGTTCTTCTGACGCAAACCTTTATTTGGGCGGTGTATAGGCAACTAACAGATCTGTGTAGGCAAAAAAAAATAAAATAAAAAACCCCATGAAGTTATGTGCATGAAGCAAAAACATACTGACTGCTTATAATTAATTCAAAACACTTCACAGTACTGGAAAACGTGGGGACAGGAACACTGCACTGTAAATGGTGGAGACATGTAAACCCCTCTCCCACCTGGAGGCGGCGCTACACGATACACATTTACATCGAGAATTTGCGTCCCCTCCTCTCAACCTCCCCAAGACCCCCGGCAAAGATAGAACCACCCCTATATATTAATCGGGGTTGTGCTCATCCTCTGTAGCAAGTTTGGATGTAATTGGGCCAGAACTGTAGGAGTAGCTCGACAAACACACAAACGCACAAACACCGGTTCGTGAGGGTATATGTAATATATATATATATATATATATATATATATATATATATATATATATATGTATATATATATATATATACACATACATACATACATACATACATACATACACAGGTATCAGTACTTGTGTTGATGTTGCATTACAGAGAAACTGTTCCATACATAGGGAGGGCTTCACGCTTCCTTTGATTTTTATTTTTACTATTGGTTTGTGAGATAATAAATATCTTTGCCAGCAATACCATAAAGTAAAAATTGCACATTATGTTGGTAAGAAAGGAAAAATGCTTTCTACTGTTCACCGAACCCATGAAGCTCCTATGTAATTGAAGAGTATTGTTTCGTTAAAAAAAACAGTCCAAACTCATGGAAGAGCTTGAACACAGAACAGATGAGGACACAAAAGGAACAAGAAGAGCGAACGAGAGAACGAGATAACACACGCCAACAAAATAGACAGAGACGGACAAACAAGGGATGCAGGTAAAGAGGGGTAGAGGAGAATGCAGAGGGTGGATGAGGTGGATGCAGAAGCAAACTCTCAGGTAGGGAAAACTGTAATCTGGGGGTCGGCAGGTGGGGGTAAGGAGGGAGGTAATTTTATGGGGGTGTAAAAGATCATGGTTTTGGATTGGGGATGATCTCAGATTTTGGTGAACAGCTGTCTTGAAGACCTGGAGGGAAGAATGGGATTGAACAGAATGTAGAAGTTGGTTCCACAGGTGAGAAAAAAAGAGGAGCAAATGAGTGTCGGTGAGCAGTGATCCTGGATTTAGGTCGTTTCACCAGGAGGGTGGGGGGTGGGAGGGGTGGAGTGGGTTAATTGTGAGCTGTATTTTCCTTGCAGAAACCTGGGGGGAGATTTAAGAGGAGAAAGGAGGTGGTAGCAGACAGAGAGACCACTGACCTCTCTGATGATGAAGTGATAGGCCCATAGACTCAGCTTCATCATGGGAGATTCCAATAAACTTAAAGGCCTTGGTTTCCATGGCATCAAGCTCAGCCAAATGTGAGTTTGGGGAGCACCAGCCAAGAGAGGAGACAAGTACTCCTTCAGGCTGCAGATGAAGGCCTTGAAGGTGGATAGGAGTTTCTTGTGTGCCAAGGAAGGACTTTCCACGACGAAGGTTCCCAGTTGGCGTCTGGCTTTGCAGGCGAAGTTTGAAGTGTGGTTTGCCCAAGAAAGGTCATGGCAAACAGTGAGACCCAGGAGTTTGAATGACAACTTCTTCAAGAGGATTGTTCGGAAAGTAGATAGGAGGGTTTGCCACACTTGAACATAGAGTTGTTTTCGTTTACTTAGCCGAGTGCTGTTTTGTTGTGAAATGGCTCTGATATTTGGTTTGTGATGAGTTTGCTGCATTTTTCCAAGTTGAAAATAAAGTCTCCATTTTGAAACTCACAACAAATGCAGCACTTTTTGGTTATTTTTCAGCTTGGTTCGACGGGTTTGACACTTTTATCGTTGCTCTCTTCTAGGCTTACTGGTAGGAACGCTTGACGTGGTTCTGGATTCCAGTGCCCGAGCCTCTCCGTTTCGCATTTTGCACCAGACGTCTGAATCGCAAATATATTGGGCCATTGCAAGTGGTAAGTTTCCAGAAAATGCTTGTGTGCTTGATTGAATTTTTCAAAGGTGGGCACATGTTCCTTTTATGTGCACTAGATCACTGTAAAATGTGGGAAATCTTGGAGGTGGTGAACAGTGAAATGGGTTGCAGGATTTTTACATTGGAGTAATGCTTGTAAGTGAGCTGAGAAAGTGAAATGCAAGGTGACATATTGGAATGTTGGTCACAAGGTGATTAATTGTTTTTTTTGAAAACAACCCTCAAACAAACACCATGGCGCCTTTGTTTCTCATCGCTGTTTCTGGTTGCTTACCTGCAGGGGGAACTCGCCAAGAGGTGACTGAACATTGGCACTGGCTGGAGCAAAACTTACTGCAGACCCTCTCTGTCTTTGAGACGGATAATGATACCACAGAGTTTGTCAAGGGCAAGGTTCAGGTGAGTTTTTCACTGACAATTTTATTTCATACCTAATGATGATAATAATGACAAGAGTGAGAATTGCTTTGCAATACATGTCCCCTACCCGTCGCAATTAATGTTCAGGAGATAAAAATTTGTTTGCGTTTAACGCACGCTCGAGCTGATACAAAGAGAAAGGTAGGAGAGAGATGAAGAGAGAGATGAAGAGAGAGAGGAGAGAGAGGAGAGAGAGGAGAGAGAGGAGAGAGAGAGGAGAGAGAGGAGAGAGAGAGGAGAGAGAGAGGAGAGAGAGAGGAGAGAGAGAGGAGAGAGAGAGAGAGAGAGAGGAGAGAGAGAGGAGAGAGAGAGAGAGAGAGAGAGAGAGAGGAGAGAGAGAGAGAGGAGAGAGAGAGAGAGAGAGAGAGAGAGAGGAGAGAGAGGAGAGAGAGGGAGAGAGAGAGAGAGAGAGAGAGAGAGAGAGAGAGAGAGAGAGAGAGAGGGAGAGAGGGAGAGAGAGAGAGAGAGGAGAGAGAGAGGAGAGAGAGAGAGAGGAGAGAGAGGAGAGAGAGGAGAGAGAGAGAGAGAGAGAGAGAGAGAGAGGAGAGAGAGAGAGAGGAGAGAGAGGGAGAGAGAGAGGAGAGAGAGAGGGAGAGAGAGGGAGAGAGAGAGAGAGAGAGAGAGAGAGAGAGAGGAGAGAGAGAGAGAGAGAGAGAGAGGAGAGAGAGAGAGAGAGAGAGAGAGAGAGAGAGAGAGAGAGAGAGAGAGAGAGAGAGAGAGAGAGAGAGAGAGAGAGAGAGAGAGAGAGAGAGAGAGAGAGAGAGAGAGAGAGAGAGAGAGAGAGAGAGAGAGAGAGAGAGAGAGAGAGAGAGAGAGAGAGAGAGAGAGAGAGAGAGAGAGAGAGAGAGAGAGAGAGAGAGAGAGAGAGAGAGAGAGAGAGAGAGAGAGAGAGAGGAGAGAGAGAGAGAGAGAGAGAGAGAGAGAGAGAGAGAGAGAGAGAGAGAGAGAGAGAGAGAGAGAGAGAGAGAGAGAGAGAGAGAGGAGAGAGAGAGAGAGAGAGAGAGAGAGAGAGAGAGAGAGAGAGAGAGAGAGAGAGAGAGAGAGAGAGAGAGAGAGAGAGAGAGAGAGAGAGAGAGAGAGAGAGAGAGAGAGAGAGAGAGAGAGAGAGAGAGAGAGAGAGAGAGAGGGGAGAGAGAGTGGGAGGTAGTGAGAAGAGAGAGAGATGGATGGAGGGAGAGAGGGATTGGAGAGGAGAGACGAGCAAGACAGGAGGGAAAGTGATTGTTGAGCAGATCCTATAGACCAGGTCAGTGCCCCTTGTTTAACTGGCAGGCAAGGAGATGCCTTTGTGGTTCACTGAAGATGACCAAAATTAGTGTTTCGTTAGCAGATTATCTCATGAGCCGATAGGTAGTTGAGGTGCACGATGTAGTTGCAGGAAAATTTCACATTGCTCAATCATGCAGGAAGAGTGAACTTGTTGGTAAGATCTGGGTTGTCAAGTTGATTGATTTGGTGAGGCCAGTTGCTGTCTCGCAGATCCTTTTGGCTGCTCTGCTCTTCTTCAAGGTCACAGGGTTCGTCTAGTCATTCAACATAATTTTCTCGGTGCTATTTAATAATCACCTACAATTATAACGTGTGGACGCATGTTGGCCGTACCATGGGGGGTCAGCAGATATTTTCCTCTGTGAAGGCCATTCTTGATCCGGGGGGTTATTCAAATGACATGGTCATATTCCTGAGACAATTTCATCGCTCGTTTCCAAGAGCTTAGGATTCATTAACTGGAAGGGAAAGCAAAGTTGTGATCATATGATTTCCTCGTTGCATCCTTGTATGAAAAACTGCACCAACAAGCAGTTGGTGAAGGAAATTTGGTGAACCTGCAATTAATTTCTGAAGCAATACCCAGGTCTTGTCTTTGTGCATCCATGATTGGCTTTTCAATGTGATGATTTATTTTTAAGGAAATTGTAGAATTTGTAGGTGCAAGGAAGAAATGGCTGCTTCCACATTATCGGGAAGGTTGAAATCAATTTATCCTTCAGTTTCTCTTTTATGCTGTTGTGGGTCCATATCCAGCTGAAGACGTATTTTACAATGCCATTGCACTCATATAACCACCACATCACCCTCCCCAGAATTCGCCCCCCCCCCAGCCCACAAATGCATTTCTGTGTTGCCTGGCTAATCAGCCTCCTTCCTTCCCAACTACCTTGTTTGACACAGCAACACACTTCGAGATCAGATATAAAGCTTGCTTACATCCACGTATGTAACAGTCTCTACCTGTTCTATGTAGTTGGCTGACTAAAACTGTGAGAAATATGACAAACGACAACAAAACATGAGCCGGCTTCGTTCATACCTGTCCTTCCCAGGGAATTCTCGCAGAAGAAGCTCGGATGCGCAAGCCAGACAGTGTGGGTGGAGGAGAAGTTGGGGAAAAGTTCTGGGAGGCTGGCTTGAAATTCCGTCGACTGTTTGGCATGCCAGCAGCTGAGCAGCTTGTCACCTACTACTCGTGCAGTTACTGGAAGGGTCGTGTTCCTCGTCAGGGTTGGCTCTACCTGAGCCTCAATCATGCATGCTTCTATTCCCTGCTCATCGGAAAGGAAGGTATTTGGATCTTTGTTTTTCAATTTGTTTTGCGATAACAGCACGATGGAGTTTGAGGGGAGGAAAAAAAAAATCACGGTTCGGGTCTAATTACCCTCCACGAAGGATTCAGAGAGCGCATTGAATTTGGGTCCATTTGTTACTTGGCGAAATCCTCGATTTTTGTCAAGTATGTTGGTCTGTTCAGTTTGTTGGTTTGTTTGTTTGTCCGGTTGTCTACATCCCAAACGGCTGGAACAGTCGTTCTTAAATTTTTACACCTGATAGGCAATCCACCTGAGCTGGTCCACGTCCAAACCCCGTCTTAATCGGACTAAACGTCGCGACGTGACGTCACACAACGTGAAAACACATTTTTGGACATAACTCAGTGACCGGAAGTCGTAGCGACTTCTGGTTGACGCCAAATTAAACTTCATTCAAATACCTAAATGATTACTAAATGCATCTTATTACAAATTACGCATAGTTTTCGCAAGCGTATGACGTCAAAGTTTTGCCTATTGACGTCATTTTAAAAAAATATTTACGCTCGTGTGCAACCGAAACTACTGAAGCAATCCTTCTCAAATTTTAACACGTGATAGCCAATCTTGCTGAAATAGTCTGGGATAAAATCACGTCATAATCGCACTTAACGTCACGAAGTTACGTCAAAAAAGGTGAAAACAAGCTTTTGAACATAACTCGGTGACCAGAAGTCGTTAGCGACTTCCTGTTGACGCCAAAACAAACTTCAATGGAATATCTGAATGTCTTAAAATGCATGTTCGTACAAATTATGCACAGTTTTCGCAAGCGTATGACGTCAAAGTTTTTAGCTATTGGCGTGATTTAAAAAAAAATGATATTAATTAACAGCTGATAGAAATCCAGAGTGCAAAAAGATATGTGACTTTTGGTGATGTTCAAGATGAGGATCTGGATTCTGCATCACTTTATATTATCGCCCATTATAAATCAATGGGTAATTTTGTGAATTACACATGGCTATTTCTCAAACAGTTTTGCACTTATTATATTGAAACTTATACTGTCTATTTATGCATGTAATATTAACATGTGTACAAAGTTTGATCGAAATTGACCCAAGGTCAAGGCCAGGGTCACCCAAAACATGAAAAACACACATATAAAATACATATTTTTGTTTTACAACATATTTCAAACCTGATAACGGGATCGTAAAGCTGGTTGAAAAGCAATGTTCTTGGGTATTTTCAAATATTTTCTACGATCAGAATGAAGGCAACAAGCACCGATGATAAGTTGTTGAATGTCACATGGTGACTTTAAATGAGTTGTGAAAATTTTCAATCTGCTGCCGTTACCATGACAACGCGCACCTGATAATTGTTATTTGTGACGTCGCGTCATTTTATTAATGTACGAACAAATAAACACCACACATTCCATGACATTACAGCTTGGACCACCACACGGAAAGGTCAACTAATTCGCCAAGTGTCGTGCAAAGCACGATTTTTCATTTGTCTGTCTGTCTGTCTGTGTCTGTTTGTTTGTTTGTTTATTTGTCCGCACAGAACTTTCGTGTTTTTCTCCACAACCTCTTGTCAGATTGAGACTATTTTCACCATTGATGCAAGTACTCATGCAGAATGTTATGATGGGTATGACGTCATAGGTCATGTGCTGTGGGCAGCCATGTTGTAAAAACAGAAAAACTTTGGACCTCTGTATCTCTGAAACTGCACCAAGGGCAAAAAATTGATATTTAGCACATAGCAAGCACTCCTCGTGGGGAATGAGTGATTTTGTTTTTTTTAATGACGTCATAGGTGCCCTCATTATGACGTCATAATTGCATATTAGAACACCACATCCGTTGAGTACAAAATTTTTTGAGGGTCTCGGGGATAAAATGATCCATAGAAAAAAAAAATCATGATGTTATCGGTCACTTGATTTGGCAGCCATATTATTATTATTTTTTTTAAACGTGAAAAAAAATCTTCTTCGATGAAATGGCTGAACAGATCGAGGCAAAACTTTACACATATGACCACCTCTCCATGAGGAACAAAAGTCACACATATGACGTCATAGGTCACATGGTTTGGCAGCCATATTGAATTTACCTGAAAACTTATAAAAATACACCACTCAAAAAGAAGTCCTGGTGAGGGTTTGCAATCTCTGATTGCTCATTTTCTTGTTTGGGTTGTAAAGGTGTGTGTGTGTGTGTGTGTGTGTGTGTGTGTGTGTGTGTGTGTGTGTGTGTGTGTGTGTGTGCGATGTGTGTGCTTTTAATTTTGTTTGTTTTGTCATTGTTGATCGTGATAACCAGGGAACGCCAAGTAGGGGTTGGATGGGGGAGTCTGGAGCTGGGGGAGGATAATTTGGGTGTGAAGAACAGGTTGGGGAGGTCTTGATGTGATGGTGTTTGTCATCATAGTCCGACACACAGTAAAGAAAGAGTTGGGTTTAAGGATTCCAAGAGTGGAGAGATGAAGATGGACATCAGGAGTGTGATGGCAACAATGATTAAAAGCACGGATAAAGACTGCGCAATCTGAACATGATGGTTGATGAGTAACAGGGTTACGAGCCATGCATAGATGGAGAGAGTGGTGGAATTGAAGCAGATTTTGAGAAATGTGTTTGAAAGCAAGGAGAAATTTAAAAAACGTTGATAGTGATTGATAAACTTTCATCCCGGTGTTTCACAGCAGGGTGATTCATCAATGTGTGTGCCGTCTCCCGGATGGACGTTAAACTGGACATCACATCTGCCAGAATCCCTCCTCCTCCATTCTCTCACCCTTGTCCCTGTCTCCCTCTCTCACCCGTCTCCATCTCTCACCCGTCTCCCTCTCTCACCCGTCTCCCTCTCTCACCCGTCTCCCTCTCTCACCCGTCTCCCTCTCTCACCCGTCTCCCTCTCTCACCCGTCTCCCTCTCTCACCCGTCTCCCTCTCTCACCCGTCTCCCTCTCTCACCCGTCTCCCTCTCTCACCCGTCTCCCTCTCTCACCCGTCTCCCTCTCACACCCGTCTCCCTCTCACACCCGTCTCACTCTCACACCCGTCTCCCTCTCACACCCGTCTCCCTCTCACACCCGTCTCCCTCTCACACCCGTCTCCCCTCTCACACCCGTCTCCCCTCTCACACCGGTCTCCCCTCTCACACCGGTCTCCCCTCTCACACCGGTCTCCCCTCTCACACCGCTCTCCCCTCTCACACCCGTCTCCCCTCTCACACCGGTCTCCCCTCTCACACCGGTCTCCCCTCTCACACCGGTCTCCCCTCTCACACCCGTCTCCCCTCTCTCACACCCGTCTCCCTCTCTCACACCCGTCTCCCCTCTCTCACACCCGTCTCCCTCTCTCACACCCGTCTCCCCTCTCTCACACCCGTCTCCCTCTCTCACACCCGTCTCCCCTCTCTCACACCCGTCTCCCCCTCTCTCACACCCGTCTCCCCTCTCTCACACCCGTCTCCCCCTCTCTCACACCCGTCTCCCCTCTCTCACACCCGTCTCCCCCTCTCTCACACCCGTCTCCCCCTCTCTCACACCCGTCTCCCCCTCTCTCACACCCGTCTCCCCTCTCTCACACCCGTCTCCCCCTCTCTCACACCCGTCTCCCCTCTCTCACACCCGTCTCCCCCTCTCTCACACCCGTCTCCCCCTCTCTCACACCCGTCTCCCCCTCTCTCACACCCGTCTCCCCCTCTCTCACACCCGTCTCCCCCTCTCTCACACCCGTCTCCCCCTCTCTCACACCCGTCTCCCCTCTCTCACACCCGTCTCCCCTCTCTCACACCCGTCTCCCCCTCTCTCACACCCGTCTCCCCTCTCTCACACCCGGCTCCCCCTCTCTCACGCCCGTCTCCCCCTCTCTCACCCCCGACTCCCCCTCTCTCACACCCGTCTCCCCTCTCTCACACCCGTCTCCCCCTCTCTCACACCCGTCTCCCCCTCTCTCACACCCGTCTCCCCTCTCTCACACCGGTCTCCCCTCTCTCACACCCGTCTCCCCTCTCTCACACCCGTCTCCCCTCTCTCACACCCGTCTCCCCTCTCTCACACCCGTCTCCCCCTCTCTCACACCCGTCTCCCCCTCTCTCACACCCGTCTCCCCTCTCTCACACCCGTCTCCCCCTCTCTCACACCCGTCTCCCTCTCTCACACCCGTCTCCCCTCTCTCACACCCGTCTCCCCCTCTCTCACACCCGTCTCCCCCTCTCTCACACCCGTCTCCCTCTCTCACACCCGTCTCCCCCTCTCTCACACCCGTCTCCCCCTCTCTCACACCCGTCTCCCCCTCTCTCACACCCGTCTCCCCCTCTCTCACACCCGTCTCCCCTCTCTCACACCCGTCTCCCCCTCTCTCACACCCGTCTCCCCCTCTCTCACACCCGTCTCCCCCTCTCTCACACCCGTCTCCCCCTCTCTCACACCCGTCTCCCCTCTCTCACACCCGTCTCCCCCTCTCTCACACCCGTCTCCCCCTCTCTCACACCCGTCTCCCCCTCTCTCACACCCGTCTCCCCTCTCTCACACCCGTCTCCCCCTCTCTCACACCCGTCTCCCCCTCTCTCACACCCGTCTCCCCTCTCTCACACCCGTCTCCCCCTCTCTCACACCCGTCTCCCCCTCTCACACCCGTCTCCCCCTCTCTCACACCCGTCTCCCCCTCTCTCACACCCGTCTCCCCCTCTCTCCCACTCCTCCCCCTCTCTCACCACGATGTTCATGTCGCCTATCACCTTTTAGCTAAGCTGGTGCTGCGTTGGGCCGACATAAGATGCTTGGAGCGGGCACCTGGCGTCGTTCTTCCCGAAAGCATCAACTTGACAACGCGTGATGGTACTCACTCGTTCTCCATGTTTCTGAACCTCAATGAGACGCTGAATCTAATGGAGCAGCTCGTTGATCTTGCCGTGCGATGCCTTATGGATGCCGGCGGGAAGGGCTGCCCTGTGGATGATGATGATGATGATAATGAAGGCCTGGAAGCTGCTGCATTCTGCTCATCAGCTAATAATGTACCAGAGTGGGGTACGGCTGCGACTGAACCCCTCTGGAAATGCTACGGTCTCAAGAGGTATCAGACTCGTCTCGGTACTAAAATATTCCACTTGTGCTGGTATTGCTTCATACAAAGGGATAAAGTTATTATTATTTTCATTTAATATCGAGAAGATTTTTTTTTACCCTTTATGAGGCGATCCAGTCCAGGTGCTGCCACTATTTATAACATGTATTTCCTTTGTGAAAGTTGGCATGCTTTACTTGCTCATCTAAAGCACCAAGGTTATGATGCTAGGGGCCCAGGTTCAAGTCCGATGTGCTGTGATCTGCTTATGTTCTGGTAATTGACATGAGAATACACCAAAAACAACATTCTGCCTCTGCATATGAGCCTTAGATCACAAAGAAAGGTTTTCATGTTTGTTCCGTCAGCCTTTCGAAAAGGGAAACAATTGTAGAATTTTTGTATAAAGCATCTCGTGATCTAAAAACAAAAGCGTCGTGTAGAACGACAGGCTTGAAGGTTTATCGTATCTCACATGGGCTTTGTGAAAAATAAATGGGAAAAGAGGTTTATTACCCCGTGCACAAGAAGGGAAAAGTGGGGTTAAGCAATTGGTTTCACTTCTGTCCGTCCGTCCGTGTGTCCACAAATGTCAGTTTATGATCGAGGAACTACTTCATTTCAATTGAATGGTCGATCGTGAACATTGATCGGAACCTGAATCGGAAAATAAACCTGTAGTTTTACTGTACTTTGGCTCTGAATTCATCCCGATCGTGCATGCGCAGAGAGGAGTGAAATAATTATTTTTAACTCTGTCTGCCTGTCTGGCAGTCAAACAAAATTTAACATCATTTCTAACAGGAAACTGGACTGTCTTTTAAGGACGTCATAATGGACACAAGCAACAGGCACAAAGAACTAACGTGTTAAATATGGTGGTGTAAAAGACGTGGGATCAACGGTGGTAAACGTCTGGATTTTTTTAAATTTTCTTTTCTACGACCTTTAATAACTTTATTACCCCGACGTTTGACTCTGTCAATAGGAGGGGTTTTCAAATTTTCTCCTCCTCTACCTCCTCATCCTCATTCTCCTCGCATTTACGTCATTGCTGTGATTGGTCTGCTCAGCCCATGTGACCCCGACGTTTGTCAATAGGAAACGTGCTTTCCGTTCACGGCCTGACTTCGTACCGTGTCCCCCTGGGGGACTGCTTATCGGCAGCGTATATCTGATCTTGGCTTATATTTTCAAAGGTTTGGTGACATGCTCTACAAGTATCCAAAAATAATTCCGGCGAAAAACGGGCGTTTTAAAACGTCGTTAAAACATTTCATCGGACCATGAGCTGGCGGGTCACGTGACGCCGTGCAGGCAACATGGCACCTTATGTTAGCCTTATCTCGTGAGAGATTGAACTTTCCGGTGGTCCAAGGGTCCTTTCTGTTGAATACCAACACCTTGTGGAGAAAGCCATGATTTTTATGATGAGAGACGCATAAGGAAAGTCTGACTTTGTCGATTTCGGGAGACTTTAGTTCCACTGTGAAGATTGAAAAACTACTCGGTTCCAGTTAACCTCTATTTTGAGCATTTCATTCGATTCAACAATACGCCTGTGTTGTTGCAGTGTTAAAGTCAAATTGATTGATTCTCCGGGAATCGGCTGCCCAAGTATCAACATCATTTGGTAATCGGCTTTCATTCAATGTCGGGGGTCATTCATGGTATTCGCCTTGTTTTCTCTTATTTATGTTTGTTCATTCCCTTTGCCTGTTATATCCTTCGGTTATCCCATTGTCAGCCCTTTTACCTTCCATCTCATTGCTCTTGCCTCAACCGAGGTTTCATGTACAAAGAAAGCACAACTTGTTTCCTTGTTTTAAGTTCCCTGTTCCGATCTATCCTGCCATGAATACTGTTGTGGTTGACGAAATTCGCAAACCACCATTCAGGTCCCGTAGGTGAGATATCTCTGTAAGTATATGTGTAGTTTGGGCCAAACCCGTTGTTTAGAGGGAATAAATGTTATTCATTCGGGCTGCGACCCTTTTAGATAGCCGTTTTTTCTTTTACTATATTTATTTTGGACCAGCCGCCATTACAACCACCACAACCACCACCAACCACGTCTCAACAGCCATCACACAACAACCACCAACCGCAACGCCGCTTCACAACAACAACAACGCCAACAGCCACGACCCTTGCCGTCACATCTCGCTCTCGCAACCATCGCATCACCGCCATTCCCGCGCCGCTTGTGGGCACCGATCCTGGACTCGTACAGGGCGCACACCGAGCAGCGGGTGCAAAAACACCAGCCTTTCCGAGAAATCGGATCAAGAACGATTCACGCCCACTTCTGTTCCGTCCTATCAGCGAGCGTGGGGCGATTTGGCCCCGCCTCCAGGTGCGTCGGAGTATAATCGCTATATGCAGATTCGCGGATCAAGAATCATTCACGCCCACTTTTCCTCTGCCCAATGGGGAGCGTGGCTCCGCCCCCGAGCGATTCCTGATCCAAAAATCTGCATATGATTTCTCCTGTCGCACTATAAAGCGCCGAGCACGGAGCAAATCGAGGCAGTTGGACGGAGTTGAGAAGAGTGGAGAGTGGGAGAGTTGGAGAGTTGTGGCGGCGGCGAAGGCAGTCGAGAGAGTGTCTGTCGGGGTCCGGAGAGGCTGGAAAAGCCAAGAATCTTTGTGGAGGTCGGCGCTCGTGTCAGAGTCGGGGAGCTGCGGAGAGGGGAGGCCGGTAACGCGACCGAGGTCGCGGTGGAGTCGCTCGTCGCGGGACCCAAGCCAGCGAGATATCCTCATTCCCCCGAGCATCAACAACCCCCTCCTGTTTCCCCCCGCGCTGAGATAGTGTGAGAAGGGGGCCCCATTCCCACCCCATTCCAGGCAGTGCCAGCGAGGCCCGCGGAGTCGGGGCGCCGCCGCCATCTTGCGGCTCATCACCAGACGGGTAGGCTCGACGCGGTCTCGACCCCAGGCCCGTCTGCCCCCCTCATCGTTGAGGGTGGCCCCTTCCTTTTTCTTTTGCTTTGAGTATATGTGTTGTTGGCGCCGTCTGTGAAGTAAAACTGTATAAGTGTTGCCGTGTGCTCGGTAGTCGGTAGTGGATCTGCAGTGTGTTTTTCTTTTGTTGCATTTGCTTTTTGTGCAGAATTGTTGTGTTTCTTTAGTTACTTTTACATTTGCTTTTGGTGCATAATTGTTGAAATTGTATATGTGTGCTTTCCGTTTGCCGCGGAATAAATGTGCTTTATGTTGAACTGTTTTTCCCGTTTCGCTTCGTCTTTTCTTTTATTGAATCTCCATCTTACTTCACGTAAAGGGTTGGTCGTGGGCTAAATACGCCCGATAATTAATCGAACCGTCGAGGTTGACGATAACACCGCTCGGTTATCCCGATAGTACGGAACGGGTCGCTTAAAGTGGCCCGTGTCCGAAGTCGACCTGCGGCGAGGTGCGATCGCCCGGTCTACCCTCCGTGTGGGTACTTAGGTAGGTCGAATTTGGCGAGCAACCCTATCCCACGCGGGGGGCCGATTGGCACGATCGTGGTGAGGCCGAAAGGCGCACCCGTGACTAGTTCCCGGCGTTAGTCCGAGAGGGTCACGACGGGATTGTCCGTCCGGTGGGCGACGTGCCGCGATTCGAGTTACGTGGCCGCTCGCACGCCGGCGGGCGCGAATCCGCAACACTGTTGTCAGGAGTGGGACACAAACCCATCCCCCTCCTCGCGGCACTGGTGTCGGAGAGCGGGAAAACGGGCTCTCCTGTCTCCAGCTAAATTCACGGGAATCGGTCCAGGGGTGAGAGGAGCGACCCCCGATTCCCTCCAAATTACGAGCGATTCAAATTAACCCTTTACGAGAAATAAGATGGCGTCTCAAGGCGAGCGGGAGCCGGGGGTATTAGAAATGTATATGTGTAGTAATGTAGGATCCATGGTCCAGGATGAAAACCCCGTGCAGGAAATGTTGGTTGTGCAGGAACACGAACTCGCCCAACTGAACCCAGAGCCCGAATAGGTGCGGCGGCGGCGGCCGCGGTGTATGACACCTCCCCTCCCCCTCTTTTTCAAACCCCCCTGATCCTTGTCGAATCGGCTCAGCTGAGTGCACCCGACATGGCCCAGCTATACGCCATGCTGGCGGCAATGAACAAGCAAATGGAAACGAATGAGCATGAAATGAAAAACGAAATAAAAAGCAGGAACAAGCAAATGAAAGCGTTAGTCCGAGAGGGTCACGACGGGATTGTCCGTCCGGTGGGCGACGTGCCGCGATTCGAGTTACGTGGCCGCTCGCACGCCGGCGGGCGCGAATCCGCAACAATACATTCACCGTGTCGGGAGGTGTGCGTTGACCCCATTGTTTTCATATTTGTTGAATGTTTTGCATCGGTGAAGGTAGCCTCTCGTCCAACCCGTAAAAAACCTTTTTATAATCGGTTTGTGTGGATAGCTTTACAGCCCCGTGGGTTTATAATATCTTTGATTTGAGGCAAGTGAAGCTGTGGGAGAAGGATAAAATAGTTTGTGGATTGAACACAGTGGGATGCATCTTGTGAATTTGCACGCTTTATCGTCAACAAAAAGAAAACAAGAAACAGACTTTTCCAACCTTCTCTGCGATGCTAATCACACCGCACGCTGCTTGTTCGTACCTCAGCATCGGAGATGTTCGGTTCGGCTTTATCTCTTTTATTATCTTGCCAAAACGAAGTTTTTGCAAGATATGTTAGTCAGCTTGTATGTTTTTTTTGTTTTTTTTTCGTTTGTTATCTTGCCAAAACGAAGTTTTGCAAGATATGTTAGTCAGCTTGTATGTTTTTTTTTTTGTCTGTAATCACGTATAAAAAATTCTGCAGAGCACAGTTATCATCGGAAATTTTTGTAACTTCGCATATCAGAGGCTTATAGAGGTCCCTTTCAGTGCACAAAATTTTGAAGGTCAAGGTCAAAGGTCAAGGTCACTTTGGCGCAAATCAGGGGAGTCGACGAAACCCTTATTTTTTGAGTAATTTTGATCGGATCGTCTTCAAACTTCATGGGAATATAGTTCATGGTCTGGCGCTCAGCTGATTAATTTTTGGTGGCGATTGGCCTTGACCTTCATATGTTTTTTTTTTTTTTTTTTTTTTTTTTTTGTTTTTTTGTTTTTTTGGGGGTCTGTAATCACGTATAAATCACTCTGCAGAGCACAGTTGTCATTGGAAATTTTTGTAACTTTGCATATCAGAGGCTTATAGGAGGTCCCTTTCAGCGCATAAAATTTTGAAGGTCAAGGTCAAAGGTCAAGCTCACTTTGTCGCAAATCAGGGGAGTCGACGAAACCCTTATTTTTTGAGTAATTTTGATCGGATCGTCTTCAAACTTCATGGGAATATAGTTCATGGTCTGGCCCTCAGCTGATTAATTTTTGGTGGCGATTGGCCTTGACCTTCATGGTTTGCGCCTCAGGTCAAACATATTTGACCCCAAGGTCAAATTTTCAAGTTTTAGGAACCATATCGTGTAGTACCTCAAATTGAACACCTCGATGAGTGCTTTCTAGATATGTCAAGCTTGAGACATTATGACGTCATTTGGTGACGTTATGAGGCAAAAGCATATTTTTCATGGTTACTGTGTGGAACGATTCTCATCGGAATCTCTCGTAGGCAGATATTCCTCAAGGAGTCGCTCCTGGTGGATAGCAGCTCTGTTCACCTCAGTGTGACCTTAAAGAAGTCACACGTGGTCACCTTTTGGCAAGATACGGGTCACCATGCGGGTGACATTGGTTTATTTTGTTTGTTTGTTTGTTTGTAGGCACGATAACTCAAGAACGGAAGAAGCTACCAATGTCAAATTACACCACGTGATTCAGGAGGGTGATGGCTAGTGCTGATAAGATTTTGGTCAAAATCGGTCAAAGGTCAAGGTCACAGTGAGGTCAAATATTCGATTTTTGATGGTTTGGTACAGATAACTCGAGAACGGAAGAAGCTACCAATGTCAAATTACACCACATGATTCAGGAGGGTGATGGCTAGTGCTGATTAGATTTTGGTCAAAATCGGTCAAAGGTCAAGGTCACAGTGAGGTCAAACATACAAAAAATGATAACTCGAGAACGGAGGAAGCTACCAATGTCAAATTACACCATGTGATTCAGGAGCGTGATGGCTAGTGCTGATTAGAATTTGGTCAAAATCGGTCAAAGGTCAAGGTCACAGTGAGGTCAAACATTCGATTTTTGATGGTTTGGTACAGAATCATTGTAGAAACTTCTGGTTTGCGTCGCTACCTTCTCCAGAGACAGCTTTTATTAGAGAAGGTCAGAGGTCAAGTTGACGATTTCTTAAGTACCAGTCTATGACTGCTTGTTTTTTTGTTTGTTTGTTTGTTTGACTATAATCACGTATAAAAAATTCTGCAGAGCACAGTTATCATTGGAAATTTTTGGAAACTTCGCATGTCAGAGGCCTATAGAGGTCCCTTTCAGCGCATAAAATTTTGAAGGTCAAGGTCAAAAGTCAAGGTCACTTTGTCGCAAATCAGGGGAGTCGACGAAACCCTTATGTTTTGAGTAATTTTGATCGGATCGTCTTCAAACTTCATGGGGATATAGTTCATGGTCTGGCGCTCAGCTGATTAATTTTTGGTGGCGATTGGCCTTGACTTTCATATGTTTTTTTTTTGTCTGTAATCTCGTATAAATCACTCTGCAGAGCACAGTTATCATTGGAAATTTTTGTAACTTCGCATATCAGAGGCCTATAGAGGTCCCTTTCAGCGCATAAAATTTTGAAGGTCAAGGTCAAAGGTCAGGTCACTTTGTCGCAAATCAGGGGAGTCAACGAAACCCTTATTTTTTGCGTAATTTTAATCGAATCGTCTCCAAACTTTATGGGAATGTCGTATATGGTCTGGCGCTCAGCTGATTAGTTTTTGGTGGCGATTTTTTTTTTTTTTTTTTTTTTTTTTTTTTGTATACCTTGGTCGAGGCTCGTATGAGAGCTAACACACAACTCACAGCAAGGAGGCATGAGACAAGAGGGGTGGGAGTGGAAGGGACAAAACATTGGGGAACAGACACAGGTGAACTGTGGAAGGGAGAGGGATGGGGATGGGACGGGGAACATGGCGAGGAGAAGATGGACATTACAGGGACTTTCAGGAAGGAAAGCAGGAGAATTGAAGGAAGTGGGCATGGGTGGATTATCGGGGGTAGAAAAGATCGAGGATTTGGATGGGGGAAGATAAGAGGTGGTGGTGAACAGCTGTTTTGAAAGCCTGGAGGGAAGAATGGGAAAGAATAGAGTGAGGAAGTTTATTCCAAAGGCGGGAAAAAGAGGAATGAAAGAGTGAAGATGAGCAGTGATTCGTGATTTTGGTAGTTTTACCAGAAGGGGGTTGTTGGCGGACCTTGAGCGCCCTGTGGAAATGTGGTTGGGACAAATCGCAGAGAGAGCAGGGGGGCAAGGCTGGAGAGGAGTCGGTAGAAGACAGAAAGACCACCGACCAACCTGCGGTGATTGAGTGAGAGGCCCAAAGACTCAGCTTCATTGCGGGAGATGCCAATGATCTTAAAAGCCCTGGTTTCGACAGCGTGAAGTCGAGAAAGGTGGGAGGCAGGAGCACCAGCCCAGAGGGGAGAGCAGTACTCCATCAGGCTACGGACAAAAGCTTTGTAAGTAGTCAGGAGCTCAAGAGGGCCGAGGAAGGACTTTGCACGACGGAGGATTCCCAGTCGGCGACTGGCTTTTGAGGCAAGGTTGGAAATGTGACTTTCCCAGGAAAGGTCATGGCAGATAGTGAGACCCAGAAGCTTGAAAGAAAAGACTTCTTCCAGAGGATTGTTGAGAAAGTGGATGGGGGGTTTTGTAAACGGTCCTTTCGAAGAGACATAGTGAGAGTGTGAGATTTGTGTGGATTGAAAGACATGTTCCACGTGTTGGACCAGTTTGTGATTTTATCCAGATCTGCAGTGAGCGAAGAAGCTGCTGCTTGCCGGTCTGAGGGATGACAGATGGTACGGCAGAGGGTGGAGTCGTCGGCAAAGAGAAATAGAGGATTTTCCAGAGAGTCCGAGAGATCATTGATGAAAACCAGAAAAAGAACAGGGCCCAGAACGCTACCTTGAGGAACTCCAGCCTGCACAGGAAGAGGGGATGAAAGAACTCCATTTAGGGCCACACGTTGACTGCGACAGGAGAGGAAGTCTGCGAGCCATGAGTGGAGATGGCCTTGAATACCATGGGAAGAGAGTTTGGTGAGTAGGGCAGGGTGCCAGACTGTGTCAAAAGCACGTGATATGTCCAGGGATACGGCTCGGATTTCCTGTCTGGCATTGAGGACCTCCATCCATTGATGGGAGAGCAGTAGCAGCATATCCAGGGTAGAGTGACCTGGTCTGAAACCAAAATTGGCCTTGATTGGTCAAGGCCAATTGGATTGGCCTTGACCTTCATGGTTAGCACCTGAGGTCAAACATATTTGACCCCAAGGTCAAATATTCAAGTTTTAGGAATCATATCGTGTCATACCTCAAATTGAACACCTCGATGAGTGCTTTCTAGATATGTCAAGCTTGAGACATTATGACGTCATTTGGTGACGTTTTGATGCAAACACATATTTTTCATGGTTACTCTGTAGAACGATTCTCATCGGAATCTCTCATCGGCAGATATTCCTCAAGGAGTCGCTCCTGGTAGATAGCAGCTCTGTTCACCTCAGCGTGACCTTAAAGAAGTCACACGTGGTCACCTTTTGGCAAGATACGGGTCACCCTGCGGTTGACATTGGTTTATTCATTTTTTTTTTAGTTTACAGCTGTGTCGGCGTGTTGTCTCGTCACGATATAGCATTCCGTCCAACGGGACGGCTCACAGTGAGGCCACTGGACTCGGAGCTGTCGCGTCTGGGTTCCATTTGAGACCCAACCATAAACCGCCCGACTGGTGCTTCATGTGTACGGCGTTGGCATCAAAAACGGTGCACTTTCTGCTCGATGATACGTTGAGTTGGTGTCGATTGCTCTTCTCTGAACCCAGATGTTGGAGTTTTACCAATTTTTGACATGACAACATCAATTGCTAGTTTTTAGCTCACCTGTTCGAAGAACGGAGAGCTATAGCGATACCCCCGGCGTGAGCGTCAGCCTCAGCGTGAGCGTGAAAATGTTAAAGTTTTTTGGTGCAATTTATTTCCTTTCTAATGTTTTTATCTCCCACACTATTTTTTACTGATTACAATATACAAATACATATATTGCTATAAAATTATTTGGATCAGTCTTCACTGCAATGCTTTATAAAAAATATTATTAGACGAGTCTTTTAAAAACGATAAATGAAAAACAGGCGAGCGTTTGGTGGCTTTGACACCAACTCTCTGGTTATTCTTGCAGTGCAATCTTATTATTACTTAATAAGATCTTAATAAGCAGCAATCTTATTTATTACTTACGAAATATAAAGATTTCCTAAGTATATTGATTACTTCCGTCATCTGTTTGTGTGTTTGTGTGTTTGTTTGTGTGTGTGTGTGTGTTTGTCTGTGTTTGTTTGTTTGTAGGCACGATAACTCGAGAACGGAAGAAGCTACCAATGCCAAATTACACCAGGTGATTCAGGAGGGTGATGGCTCGCGCTGATTAGATTTTGGTCAAAATCGGTCAAAGGTGAAGGTCCCAGTGAGGTCAAATATTCAATTTTTGATGGTTTGGTCCAGAATCATCGTAGAAACTTCTCGTTTGCGTCGCGACCTTCTCCAGAGACTGCTTTTATTAGACAAGGTCAGAGGTCAAGTTGACGATTTCGTAAGTACCAGTGTATGACTGCTTATTTGTTTAATTATTCCTATTTTCCCGACATCTGCTTTTTGGTTTAAAGACATGTTGTTTTGTAACCTTGTCTTGTTGAGTCTAGTCATTTCGGATTGTGAAATATTATTTCAATTGTGTGAACAACCGGATGTGTGTTTGCTTGTTTGTTTTTCCTTTTGTGCCGTGAATGATAAAGCTTGCATTTCCAATTACTGTCGAACGAGAATTTTATCAAGGAGCAAATCTTTATCCATTGTGTGGAAGCTTGACCGGCTGAACCCCTCCGGTGGGTCTGATTGTTGTTCCGCCACGCACCGAGGCCAGGGTTTGCAGAAGGTTTGCAGATGGTAAAGTGATAATCCCATGATTTATTTATTTACATTTTACCACCTCCACTCCCGACATGTGTGGTTTATTTATTTGTTTGTTTTTTTCTGTAAATATTGTTGCGAATTCGCGCCTGCCGGCGTGCGAGCGGCCACGTAACTCGAATCGCGGCACGTCGCCCACTGGACGGACAATTCTGTCGTGACCCTCTCGGACTAACACCGGGAACTAGTCACGGGTGGGCCTTTCGGCCTCACCACAATCGTCCCAATCGGCCCCCCGCGTGGGATAGGGTTGTTCGCCAAATTCGACCTACCTAAGTACCCACACGGAGGGTAGACCGGGCGATCGCACCTCGCCGCAGGTCGACTCCGGACACGGGCCACTTAAGCGACCCGTTCCGTACTATCGGGATAACCGAGCGGTGTTATTGTCGACCTCGACGGTTCCAATTAATTATCGGGCGTATTAAGTCCACTACCAACCCTTTACGTGAAGCAAGATGGAGATTCAATTAAAGAAAAGACGAAGCGAAACGGGAAAACAGTTCAACATGAGGCACATTTATTCTGCGGCACACGGAGAGCACACATATACAATTACAACAATTATGCACCAAAAGCAGATGTTACAAAAGAAACACAACAATGCAGATCTACTACCGACCACGCGAGCACACGACAACACTAACACAGTTTTACTTTACAGACGGCGCCGACAACACATTTACTCAAAAGCAAAAGAAAAGGGCCACCCTCAAAGACAAGGGGGCAGACGGGGCCTGTGGGCCGCGAGACTGGGTGGATCCTACCCGTGTCTTGTGATGAGCCTCAAATGTCGCGGCGCCCCGACTCCGCGCTCCTTCGCGGGTTTCGTTGGCACTGCTTGGAGTGGGGTGGGAACGGGGCCCCCTTTTCGCGCTATCTCAGCGCGGGGGGAAAAAAGGGGGGAATTGTTGATGCTCTGGGGAAAGAGGATAGCTGGCTTGCTTGGGTCCCCCAACGAGCGACTCCACTGCGACCTCGTCGCCGACCGCCGTCTTCCTTGCCTTGGACCCGAGCTATTCGACCTCCTCCCCAATTCTCCTCAGCCGACTGCAGCAAACCACCTTGACCGCGCTCCAGGCTTCAGGCTTCCCCTCTCTGCAGCTCCCCGACAGACTCCGAACCCCGACAGACTGCCACTCTCCAGACCCGACTTGACTGCCTCGACCTTTTCTCCAACTCCGACTGCCTCCAACTCCCTCCGACCCAAACTGACGAAATTTGCCCCGCGCCCGGCGCTTTATAGTCTGGCAGGAGAACCCATTTGCAAATTTCTGGATCAGAACGAGCTCGGAGGTGGAGCCACGCTCGCCCATTGGACGGAGAAAAAGGGGCGTGAGTCTCCCCTGATCCTCAAATTTGCATATATCGATTCTACTCCGACGTGCCTGGAGGCGGGGCCAAACCGCCCCGCGCTTGCTGATTGGACAGATCAGAAGTGGGCGTGTATCATTCCTGATCCGACTTCTCCTCGGAAAGGCCGCTATTTGCACCCGCGGCTCGGCGCGCGTCCCGCACGAGGCCAGGACAGCCTGACGCTCGGTGCCCACAAGCGGTGCGGGAATGGCCGCAGAAGGAGAGGCGAAGGTGGTGGAGGGATTAAAGTGGTGGTCCATGGCCATGGCGACGTTTGGAATGGCCGTGATGCGATGTTTGCGGGAGCGAGTTGTGAAGGTAAAGGTCGTGGCTGTTGGCGTTGTTGTTGTTGTGAAGTGGCGTTGCGGTTGGTGGTTGTTGTGTGATGGCGGTTGAGACGTGGTTGGTTCAAAATAAAGATAGAACAGAAAAACGGCTATCTTAAAGGGTCGCAGCCCGAATGAATCCATTTATTCCCTCGAAACAACGGGTTTGGGGCAAACTACACATGTACTTACAGAGATACCTCACCGACGGGACCTGAATGGTGGTTTGCGAATTTCCTCAACCGCAACAATATGTAATCAACACGTCCCATTTTCAAGATGTGGTTGTGGGCTGTGTCTTCGATGAGGGCTTGTATTATTGGTATTTCTATTTATATATCTGTCCAGAATTTAATCGATACACAGGAAGGGCAAAAAAAGCAATAATCAGCACACAGATGTATTTTTACCTGGCCTCCACCATCTCTTGTTTTTGGAAGCACAATTTCTAACATGATCTAAAAGTATCCGTTTTTATCAATGCCATAATCTGCCAATACAGTATTATAATAATTTGATTTCTTCCACATTTACTCAAAATGGAAGTTTTATTGAACCTTACACTGGATTTCAGAGAAATGTGTGAGTACGTATTGGTTGCAGTAAAATTGTTGTGTTTAAAAACATAATTTTTTTTTTTTAATTACCTGTTCTTATTTGTATTTGAGTCATTTGCACATAACTTTCAAGAGCATTTTGGATGTTGCTGTGATTCAAGTTCTTGGGTCATCCCCATCAGGGCGCTTGAGGCCAGAGGAAAAAGTCAGCAGTACCAAGCGGCTTTTCGGTTATCTCGTGGTGAACGTCTGGATGGGCACACAGGTTGCACCCTCTGGTTGCCCTTCAGCAAGGAGCACGCTCCAGGCACTCTATATGTTTCGGGCTCATATGTGTGCTTTGCCAGCCGGCTCGAGCCTGTCTGCAGACTCGTTATTCCTCTTCGCGAGGTGTGTATTTTCTTATTTAGATATATAAATTCGTTTGTACGAACGGACACCCTTCCACCTTGGTTTCACCTGCCACTGCCCTGCCCCCTCCCCTTTCCAGTCCATTCACACGTACTCACTCCAACACCCCACACCCCTCCACCCCCATCATTGCACTTTTTCTGCTATAAATACTCTGTCTCTTAACAGGTAACTGTGGTAGAGAAAGCTGAGGGATGTGGACTGCTGCCCAGCCCATTGTCTGTTAGCACACGGTCTCGTCTCACCTTTCTATTCGCACACCTTCATGACCGCAATGTCTTGGTTCGCCGCCTCTCTGATTTTCTGCAGTCTGCACGGCATGCACACACCTCGGTGAGCATCTTCTAATAAATATTCTCATCATTCTCATCGTGTGCAATGATGAACCACATGGCCTTCCATCTCAACGTTTGTTCTTTTCATTTTTTATTTTTTTTATTTCTAAGCAATGTGATTGTTGAAAGTTTATAAAGCAAAGATCAAACATTCTGTTTTTGTCCAGATCTCAACCATATCACCTTATGAGGGATATCACAACACCAGATACCTGTGTTGGTGTACTTGAGAATAATGGTATTTGAAGAATACCTTGTGTTTGGACAGGATGTTTCTGGAGGAAGGGGTTCTTTAGACCATTCTGTCAATCAGGAGGTTCCTCCTTCTGCCTGTCCTGCCCTGCTGAGTGTTTTCCACCCCCCTCTCATCGACCCACCTGATCACAGGAAAGTATGTTGCGTAGCTGTTTCATATTGACCTAAGAAATAGTTTACCATTTGCTAACAGTACCTGGAAACACACAATTGCTGTTTTTATTTTTTTATTATTATTTTTTAGTGTTTTGGACTTTTCAGGAAGTCAGGATACTCTAAAATATATAATGCGATCACAGTAAATCCTGGTGGGAGAGCAAGGGCAACATCTCGCTCAAATGATTGCCTTCCACATTGAACGTCGTACCTGTCCCTCTTCACACATTGAACGTCGTACCTGTGCCTCTTCACACATTGAACGTCGTACCTGTGCCTCTTCACACATTGAACGTCGTACCTGTTCCACTTCACACATTGAACGTCGTACGTGTGCCTCTTCACACATTGAACGTCGTACCTGTTCCTCTTCACACATTGAACGTCGTACCTGTGCCTCTTCACACATTGAACGTCGTACCTGTACCTCTTCACACATTGAACGTCGTACCTGTGTCTCTTCACACATTGAACGTCGTACCTGTGCCTCTTCACACATTGAGCGTCGTACCTGTCCCTCTTCACACACTGAGCGCGGTACCTGTCCCTCTTCACACACTGAGCGCTGTACCTGTGCCTCTTCACACACTGAGCGTCGTCCCTGTTCCTCTTCACACACTGAACGTCGTACCTGTGCCTCTTCACACACTGAACGTCGTACCTGTGCCTCTTCACACACTGAACGTCGTACCTGTCCCTCTTCACACACTGAACGTCGTACCTGTCCCTCTTCACACACTGAACGTCGTACCTGTGCCTCTTCACACACTGAACGTCGTACCTGTCCCTCTTCACACACTGAACGTCGTACCTGTCCCTCTTCACACACTGAACGTCGTACCTGTGCCTCTTCACACACTGAACGTCGTACCTGTTCCTCTTCACACACTGAACGTCGTACCTGTGCCTCTTCACACACTGAACGTCGTACCTGTGCCTCTTCACACACTGAACGTCGTACCTGTGCCTCTTCACACACTGAACGTCGTACCTGTGCCCCTTCACACACTGAACGTCGTAACTGTCCCTCTTCACACACTGAACGTCGTACCTGTGCCTCTTCACACACTGAACGTCGTACCTGTCCCTCTTCACACACTGAACGTCGTACCTGTGCCTCTTCACACACTGAACGTCGTACCTGTCCCTCTTCACACACTGAACGTCGTACCTGTTCCTCTTCACACACTGAACGTCGTACCTGTGCCTCTTCACACACTGAACGTCGTACCTGTGCCTCTTCACACACTGAACGTCGTACCTGTGCCTCTTCACACACTGAACGTCGTACCTGTGCCCCTTCACACACTGAACGTCGTAACTGTCCCTCTTCACACACTGAACGTCGTACCTGTGCCTCTTCACACACTGAACGTCGTACCTGTCCCTCTTCACACACTGAACGCCGTCCCTGTGCCTCTTCACACAGTGAACGTCGTACCTGTGCCTCTTCACACACTGAACGTCGTACCTGTGCCCCTTCACACACTGAACGTCGTAACTGTCCCTCTTCACACACTGAACGTCGTACCTGTGCCTCTTCACACACTGAACGTCGTACCTGTCCCTCTTCACACACTGAACGTCGTACCTGTGCCTCTTCACACACTGAACGTCGTACCTGTGCCTCTTCACACACTGAACGTCGTACCTGTGCCTCTTCACACACTGAACGTCGTACCTGTGCCTCTTCACACACTGAACGTCGTACCTGTGCCTCTTCACACACTGAACGTCGTACCTGTGCCTCTTCACACACTGAACGTCGTACCTGTCCCTCTTCACACACTGAACGTCGTACCTGTGCCTCTTCACACACAGAACGTCGTACCTGTGCCTCTTCACACACTGAACGTCGTACCTGTGCCCCTTCACACACTGAACGTCGTAACTGTCCCTCTTCACACACTGAACGTCGTACCTGTGCCTCTTCACACACTGAACGTCGTACCTGTGCCTCTTCACACACTGAACGTCGTACCTGTCCCTCTTCACACACTGAACGTCGTACCTGTGCCTCTTCACACACTGAACGTCGTACCTGTGCCTCTTCACACACTGAACGTCGTACCTGTGCCTCTTCACACACTGAACGTCGTACCTGTGCCTCTTCACACACTGAACGTCGTACCTGTCCCTCTTCACACACTGAACGTCGTACCTGTGCCTCTTCACACACTGAACGTCGTACCTGTGCCTCTTCACACACTGAACGTCGTACCTGTCCCTCTTCACACACTGAACGTCGTACCTGTGCCTCTTCACACACTGAACGTCGTACCTGTCCCTCTTCACACACTGAACGTCGTACCTGTGCCTCTTCACACACTGAACGTCGTACCTGTGCCTCTTCACACACTGAACGTCGTACCTGTCCCTCTTCACACACTGAACGTCGTACCTGTGCCTCTTCACACACTGAACGTCGTACCTGTGCCTCTTCACACACTGAACGTCGTACCTGTGCCTCTTCACACACTGAACGTCGTACCTGTGCCTCTTCACACACTGAACGTCGTACCTGTGCCTCTTCACACACTGAACGTCGTACCTGTGCCTCTTCACACACTGAACGCCGTACCTGTGCCTCTTCACACACTGAACGTCGTACCTGTGCCTCTTCACACACTGAACGTCGTACCTGTGCCTCTTCACACACTGAACGTCGTACCTGTGCCTCTTCACACACTGAACGTCGTACCTGTGCCTCTTCACACACTGAACGTCGTACCTGTGCCTCTTCACACACTGAACGTCGTACCTGTGCCTCTTCACACACTGAACGTCGTACCTGTGCCTCTTCACACACTGAACGTCGTACCTGTGCCTCTTCACACACTGAACGCCGCACCTGTGCCTCTTCACACACTGAACGTCGTACCTGTGCCTCTTCACACACTGAACGTCGTACCTGTGCCTCTTCACACACTGAACGTCGTACCTGTGCCTCTTCACACACTGAACGTCGTACCTGTGCCTCTTCACACACTGAACGTCGTACCTGTGCCTCTTCACACACTGAACGCCGTACCTGTGCCTCTTCACACACTGAACGTCGTACCTGTGCCTCTTCACACACTGAACGTCGTACCTGTGCCTCTTCACACACTGAACGTCGTACCTGTGCCTCTTCACACACTGAACGCCGTACCTGTGCCTCTTCACACACTGAACGCCGTACCTGTGCCTCTTCACACACTGAACGTCGTACCTGTGCCTCTTCACACACTGAACGTCGTACCTGTGCCTCTTCACACACTGAACGTCGTACCTGTGCCTCTTCACACACTGAACGTCGTACCTGTGCCTCTTCACACACTGAACGTCGTACCTGTGCCTCTTCACACACTGAACGTCGTACCTGTGCCTCTTCACACACTGAACGCCGTACCTGTGCCTCTTCACACACTGAACGTCGTACCTGTGCCTCTTCACACACTGAACGTCGTACCTGTGCCTCTTCACACACTGAACGTCGTACCTGTGCCTCTTCACACACTGAACGTCGTACCTGTGCCTCTTCACACACTGAACGTCGTACCTGTGCCTCTTCACACACTGAACGTCGTACCTGTGCCTCTTCACACACTGAACGTCGTACCTGTGCCTCTTCACACACTGAACGTCGTACCTGTGCCTCTTCACACACTGAACGTCGTACCTGTGCCTCTTCACACACTGAACGTCGTACCTGTGCCTCTTCACACACTGAACGTCGTACCTGTGCCTCTTCACACACTGAACGTCGTACCTGTGCCTCTTCACACACTGAACGTCGTACCTGTGCCTCTTCACACACTGAACGTCGTACCTGTGCCTCTTCACACACTGAACGTCGTACCTGTGCCTCTTCACACACTGAACGCCGTACCTGTGCCTCTTCACACACTGAACGTCGTACCTGTGCCTCTTCACACACTGTACGCAGTACCTGTGCCTCTTCACTCACTGAACGTCGTACCTGTGCCTCTTCACACACTGAACGTCGGACCTGTGCCTCTTCACACACTGAACGTCGTACCTGTGCCTCTTCACACACTGAACGCCGTACCTGTGCCTCTTCACACACTGAACGTCGTACCTGTGCCTCTTCACACACTGAACGTCGTACCTGTGCCTCTTCACACACTGAACGTCGTACCTGTGCCTCTTCACACACTGAACGTCGTACCTGTGCCTCTTCACACACTGAACGTCGTACCTGTGCCTCTTCACACACTGAACGTCGTACCTGTGCCTCTTCACACACTGAACGTCGTACCTGTGCCTCTTCACACACTGAACGTCGTACCTGTGCCTCTTCACACACTGAACGTCGTACCTGTGCCTCTTCACACACTGAACGTCGTACCTGTGCCTCTTCACACACTGAACGTCGTACCTGTGCCTCTTCACACACTGAACGTCGTACCTGTGCCTCTTCACACACTGAACGTCGTACCTGTGCCTCTTCACACACTGAACGTCGTACCTGTGCCTCTTCACACACTGAACGTCGTACCTGTGCCTCTTCACACACTGAACGTCGTACCTGTGCCTCTTCACACACTGAACGTCGTACCTGTGCCTCTTCACACACTGAACGCCGTACCTGTGCCTCTTCACACACTGAACGTCGTACCTGTGCCTCTTCACACACTGAACGTCGTACCTGTGCCTCTTCACACACTGAACGTCGTACCTGTGCCTCTTCACACACTGAACGTCGTACCTGTGCCTCTTCACACACTGAACGTCGTACCTGTGCCTCTTCACACACTGAACGCCGTACCTGTGCCTCTTCACACACTGAACGTCGTACCTGTGCCTCTTCACACACTGAACGTCGTACCTGTGCCTCTTCACACACTGAACGTCGTACCTGTGCCTCTTCACACACTGAACGTCGTACCTGTGCCTCTTCACACACTGAACGTCGTACCTGTGCCTCTTCACACACTGAACGCCGTACCTGTGCCTCTTCACACACTGAACGTCGTACCTGTGCCTCTTCACACACTGAACGTCGTACCTGTGCCTCTTCACACACTGAACGTCGTACCTGTGCCTCTTCACACACTGAACGTCGTACCTGTGCCTCTTCACACACTGAACGTCGTACCTGTGCCTCTTCACACACTGAACGTCGTACCTGTGCCTCTTCACACACTGAACGTCGTACCTGTGCCTCTTCACACACTGAACGTCGTACCTGTGCCTCTTCACACACTGAACGTCGTACCTGTGCCTCTTCACACACTGAACGTCGTACCTGTGCCTCTTCACACACTGAACGTCGTACCTGTGCCTCTTCACACACTGAACGTCGTACCTGTGCCTCTTCACACACTGAACGTCGTACCTGTGCCTCTTCACACACTGAACGTCGTACCTGTCCCTCTTCACACACTGAACGTCGTACCTGTCCCTCTTCACACACTGAACGTCGTACGTGTCCCTCTTCACACACTGAACGTCGTACCTGTTCCTCTTCACACACTGAACGTCGTACCTGTGCCTCTTCACACACTGAACGTCGTACCTGTGCCTCTTCACACACTGAACGTCGTACCTGTGCCTCTTCACACACTGAACGTCGTACCTGTGCCTCTTCACACACTGAACGTCGTACCTGTGCCTCTTCACACACTGAACGTCGTACCTGTGCCTCTTCACACACTGAACGTCGTACCTGTGCCTCTTCACACACTGAACGTCGTACCTGTGCCTCTTCACACACTGAACGTCGTACCTGTGCCTCTTCACACACTGAACGTCGTACCTGTGCCTCTTCACACACTGAACGTCGTACCTGTCCCTCTTCACACACTGAACGTCGTACCTGTGCCTCTTCACACACTGAACGTCGTACCTGTGCCTCTTCACACACTGAACGTCGTACCTGTGCCTCTTCACACACTGAACGTCGTACCTGTGCCTCTTCACACACTGAACGTCGTACCTGTGCCTCTTCACACACTGAACGTCGTACCTGTGCCTCTTCACACACTGAACGTCGTACCTGTGCCTCTTCACACACTGAACGTCGTACCTGTGCCTCTTCACACACTGAACGTCGTCCCTGTTCCTCTTCACACACTGAACGTCGTACCTGTGCCTCTTCACACACTGAACGTCGTACCTGTGCCTCTTCACACACTGAACGTCGTACCTGTTCCTCTTCACACAGGTAGTTACAGTCACGCGTGTGTTTTTCATGAGAAAATTTGGCAGGAGATGTTTGTTAATGAAATTTAGTAGAAAATCAATTGTTGAATTGAAAATGGAAAAATAAAACCTGGTATGTGTATACTGCAGTTTAATTGAGGTTGGCTGATTGTCCACTCAAAGCTGGTATCCCAGAAGTTGTTAATTCAAATGCATCTCAAGGCTGTACAATGAACCCCTTGGCTTCTCAGCTTCTGGAAACCTGCCCGTCTCATGAGACCGACCATGCCAATAAAACATCCATTTATCTCGTTAATAACCTTTGTGGAGCAGGTGATGTACCTGCACTGCCTTGTTTAATGTTGAGCCAACATTCATTTTGTGGTTGAGTTTTTTAAATATCAGGCATTTTAAGGATGTGTCCTAACTTTAGTCGCTGATGTATCAGCACAACCCCCATACTTCCACTTGTATTCCCCCGGTCGCTCCACAGTTAGTGATTTGGTGATTGGCTTTAATGTGTTTCTGTGTTTAGGTTAATTTAACATTCCCTTTTATAACAGAGGGAACACTAAACTTTTACAATTCTCCTCTTGTCACTCTGCATCAGCGGACTGTCTGAACAACAAATTTAATCATCTGAAAGTCGACAAATGAATGCAAAGTTTTTGTTTCCCATTTGATGTTTACCACATCTTTTGCATTTTATTTTACCATTTTTTTTAATCACCTCTGCCACCAAAGGTGAATGGAAGTTATGCTTTCACCATGTTTGTCTGTCTGTCTAGTTTGTTTGCTGTCGTCTCTTGTCAGTTGTCTATTTGTGAGCAGGATATCTCAAAAAAGTTATGGATGGATTTGGAGGAAATTTGTTGGATCGGTTGGGTGTGTGATAATGACTAATTGATTTGATTTTGGTGAAATCCGGGTTCAGATCGGAGGATTTTTTTTTGTTTTTATGCCTCCGATGATGGTCGCCGGAGGCATTATGTTTTTTAGGTTGTCCGATGTGTGTCGTCCATACGTCCGTCCATCCGTGCTAACTTTCTTTCTTTTCTCTGTAACCACTTGTCTGATTACCACAAAATTTCACCATCAGTTCGACTACTCATGTGGAATATTTTAATGATAATTATGACATCATTGGTCATGTGATGTGGCAGCCATGTTGGAAAAAAGGAAAAACTTTAGACCTCTATTTCCGAAACCGCTCCATTGAAAAAACATTGAAACTTGGCACATGTGAAGTACTCCTCTTGGGGAATGGTTTACCTGGAAAGGTGTACAAGATGACAGGGAATCTGAAATAATCAACTTTATGATAAACACTCGTACTAAAACCATTCTGTTCAACTCTAACCAACACATCCAGATATGCAGCAACTGTACAATCATTACCACTCCTGTTTACAATCAGGATATCTGGATCAATCTTGTGAAGCTGTCTATCAAAAGAATTATAGTTCACCACACAAATATCTATATAATGACATGTATGAGATAATATTTTAGATAATGATGATAATTTTTTTCTCCTTCATCAGTTTCTACACGAATGAAAATTCACAGAAAATAAGAAAAATGTCCGCTAGTTGGGGCATTCCCACCCATGGGAATACCCTTAACCTATTGAAATATTATCCCACAAAGACTCAAAAATGTTAAAATAAAATTAAGGTCATCCTAAAACTTCTGTTTATCAAAACAATGAAAACTTTATTATTGATTTAAGAAAATAATTCTCAATCAAACTGACATATAAACTTATTAAAAGAGTTAAAAACCTTGTGAATCACTTTGAAGAGTGAATCCCTCACAAGTGCTAAATCCAAATTTGTATTTTTTAAGTTAAAAAATCAAAAACTTCAACTGACTTGATATTGAGGTATTGAATTATATCTAAGAACTCTCAATAAGAATTAATATTCCTGAAAGTGTTAATACCAGAATTCTTCTCAATTACTAAACAATATTTCCTGAACTGTTCCCTAACGACTTGTAATCCTTAGTTAACTTTAACCGATAACTGTTTGGTGGAACACTGCCTGGCACCCGCTATAAACCTCTACTTGTAAGAGTTCTTATGAAGCTTTGGGATCCAGAAAAGTCGAGGAATACAAAGATTTACCTCTTTACATTTAATAATAAACTAAAACTTCCTGATGCTCAGAGATAATATATTGGAGTGACTTATATCAAGGAACATATGTGCTATTTCCTATACTGGTGAAAGTAACTGTTTCAATGCCTACCCCTCTTCATAAAATCTCCTACATAAAACTTTTTCCAAACCACAAAAAAATTATTAGCAGCCTTATCCACTGAAGCTATTACAGAGCTATCATGGAGATACCAAATGTCTTTACGAACACTTGGTTTGTTCAACACTGGTTTACACTGACCCAGTGAAAGGAAGCCCCGCCTACTAAAAAACTGAATCCTATTATCCAGGACTTCCCCAACCCTCTTAAACCATGCATTGAAACTGTTTACAGATAGTTTCAACTTGGTGCACATTTTGTTAATATAATTAGAGACCGAATCCACAATTGAAGACCTATTGCAGCTTCAAGGTTGAGTTACTGGTTCCCTCTATTTACTTCCCATTTTCATCAGATCCCTATTCTCACTCTGACTAATTACATTCAAATCTCGAGAAAGTACGTGTCCACAAGGACTAGATAAAAAAAGGGAAGACGAACATGTACAGTCAGTTTACAAAATGTCCTTTACTATATCTATCCAAAGAGTTTGAAGAAATTTACCATAATTGAATAAGGATTGTCCAATGGTCTTCGTGAAAGTGAAATAAACCTTCAATGGAGTTCGCTCCCTAACTTTATCTGATAATGACATCTCTACACTAGTTTCCCTAAAAATATAATGAGGCGCCCAGACCCAAAGCCTTCAAAAATTTTCTCTGAAATGGCTGAACAGATTGAGGCAAAAATTTACAGGTGTGATCGTTAATTCATGACGAACAAAAAGTTGTCCACATGTGCTGTCACAGGTCACATGGTTTGACGGCTATGATTTTTTTTTTGAAGAATAAACCTTTAAAAACCTTCCTCTCCAGAATGGATTGACAGATCGAGGAGCAACCTCACCCACATGTTCCCCAAGTCTTGGGGATGCCAGGGTGTTCACAAATAATTAATGTGTCACACGGTCTGGCAGCCATATTGGATTCAACGAAAATCTTTAAAAGCAATTATTTCTCTTGAACCGCTTCATCAATCGACATAAAAATTCAAAAGTGTGATCTAGTCGCCAGGGGGAATACTTGTTTTAAATTTCGTCCAATGGGACACATGGTCTGGCAGCCAGAATTATTTAATATTTTGAATCTGGGTTCAGGGATTTATAGTCGGGTCAATATACAGTTTAACCCCCAAAAAATTGCTACAAAAGGTTTCTCAACTGATTCTGGTAGGTTTTAGTGTACTTTATAACATACTAAAAGTTTACCAAAGTATGACCCCCGGAAAAGTGTTTTTTTTCAAGATGGCGTCCAAGATGGCTGCCGAAACCTTTTAATGATCAAAACTCTGTAACTATCAACTCAAATTTGATGATCTTGGTGTCTACCCCTAGGTTTTTGGGGGCAAAGAACACATTAAGATCATAAAAACTGATGTTGTCCTATTATGTAACACAAAAATCCAACCTTTGTCCATAGAATAAGTTTCAGAGCGTTCAGTTTTGAGTGTCATCCTCCTCAGTATCGACCTCTTGAGTGTTGTTTGGATTGTCACAGTTTTCAGTTTGGCAAGGGCCACATGCATCAGTGCAGGGGAGTCCATAGCGTCTGCAGCTGCATCGAGAGGATTTGCACCCTCTTGCAACAGTTGCAATGGATAATTTTCAAGAGTTCGTGAGGCGCAGCATTGTTTTGGGTCATAATTGGAATTAACCAAGCTGTTAGTAATGACCAGATTGCAGGTAATTGAAGTGCCCAGCTGCAGCAAAGACAGTTAGGCAATTGGACACTGCCTGCAAATGCATCAACCAAGACCCAGTATGATCCGCCTTGATCAACATTCTTGCCATGCCAACCATACGCTGATGATTATGCCACAACTGGCTGGTCTTTGAGGTCTGAGCAAGTTCAGATTTCTTCTTCTCCATTACTGTCTCGAGTTGGATCAAAACCTCAGAACAAGCAGCATCTCCTAGCGTCGTCTCTCCGCTAAGAAGGGAGGAGTACAATTCCTCGGCTTGATCCAGCAGTGTCTGAATCTCGGGATTGTCTTTGGCCATTTCCGTTATAAGCTGTCTATGCAGGCACTTGTCAACAAGAAGATGGCCCCGCAAAGCCCTCTGGACAGCTTTCCCTGTCATCATGTGCACAACTACATTTTCTCCATAGACAGTCTCAAATATGTTTTTGAGACCGGTCCCTTCCATGAGAGTTCCTATGGCCCCCAGCAAGTTCATAAGTGTATGGAAACACCCCAACATCAGAACAATGCCTTTCAGTTGACTACTTTGTGGCGCATCAATGATGATTTTGGCAGCCTTCCAATACAAGGGCTGGTCAAAAGTTACAATGGTGGGAAGGTTGTGCTTCATGGCAAGGTTGCAAACAAAGTCTAATGTTGACACAATGCATGATTTGTCTCCAGAGTACATATTGATCATCGGCAAGAATTTGACTGACGACTGGCCAGGGTGGTGGCTCCCCTGATGCAAGATATGCATCATCCCCTGCCAATTCAGTGTTGCCTCTTTGAAGCCGAGGGAGACTTCCCACAGAATATCGATCCTCTGGTCACAGTCAAGAAATCTCGGCAGGTCCTCGAAGACTACCGCATGACAAGCATGCCTTGCAAACCTGTACTCCAAGATAGGAATTTTTGTCTTGTTTTCAGTTTTCAGTTCTGAGATCTGTCGTCGCGGAATGAGACTGTTCGTCCGTTTTCCAGGGGTGACAGAGGCAATGACACTCATTCCATGAAATGTCCCTATGCCGTCAATAGTGATAACATTGTGATCAACATTATCAGCGGCAAAGAGGACAGACATCTCCAGCAAATCTACATCACCACCTCGGACATCAGGTTCCACACAATCCGCTGGATTTTTTTCAAATCTGATCACTTCTGTGTATGAGCAACAGAATCCCATTTCATGAAGAGTATCCACAAGGAACTTCGAACGATACAGATGATGGATTTGCACAGCAAGTCCACTTGTAGCGGTGCAATGACAGCTCGTCGGCGAACTGCCTGAATTATGGCATGACCAACTGCCGCAACCTTGCGTCTTGTGTCTTTCCCATTGAACAATGTTTCCAGTGCTGTCCGCAGACGAGTCGGAATGAATGATAGGGCTGAATCAAGTTTTAAATCCTCACTACTTGGATACTGATTCGTCACGGTAGAAACCTGAAATTTGATATCACTTCTGATTAACCTAGCAGCAGTTTCAATAATGGCGTGTTTTTGGAACTCATCATCACCTTCCTGACACTTTTGGTTGTAGTGTGATCTCAGAATCTGCGAGGTTTGTTCTCTCATCGTAACAATATTGTCCAAGCCTTCAGGAAAATGAATTGAGTCCTTAAAGTGTTTTTTAAGACGCTTTTTCAAAGTGTAATTGCCATACGGTTCCGAATCAGGATTGCAAAGATACCCTTTCATTATGAGGCTCAAAGATGTAACAGTTAGTTGTTCCTCATTGTTCAGTTCTCGGTAAGCACACATTTTCTGAAATGCTTCATACTTATCTTCATCTTTAGGACGACCAGACTTTCTGCGCTTGGCATTGGGGGCATTCTTGAACTCTAAAGGCACAGACTTAAAGGACCGGAAATTTCCACTACACGAATGATGATAGAGTCCGTCTGCTGCATGTAAATCTCGCAAATAGTATTCAATCTGACCATTTACAGTAAGTCCCCAATCATCTGAACACGATTCACAGACCTCCAAAATTGTCTCCACAAATTTGTCAGTCAGTTCCCAGCCAAAGTGTCCCTTGTCCAACTCAATTTTACATCCACAGAATATGCAATCCTTTTCACTGTCAAAACCTCCACTTGATTGTCTTGTGGTTCTCTTTGCTGGCAGAGAACCACTACTTTTCTTTGCAACATGGTTTTTAATGTTTTTATCATTTATGTACTGTTGACGACAGCTTTTATGCACTTTAGTACCGGCTTCAACTACAAGATCGTCCTTCCGCTTTACACTGGCTTCATTTATTCCCTTCAACCCTTTCCACTGAATTGCAACCCAGTTATCACTGGAATCCTCGATCTCCTCCTTCCAGATAGGACAAAAAGCTTGACTGCCTGTGCTTGCACTCATTGTTGAATCTGAAAAAGAGAAAGATGAGAATTAGTGTCACATCTATAGTAGTCAGGTCAATATATGGAAAATTCCCCCTCAACCCCCAAAACATTGGTACAAAAGGTTTCTCAACTGATGGCAGCACTGAAAATATGGAAAGCCACTGCAGCAAAAAATCTTAACTTACGCTATGTCATATAAAAATGGTTACAATGTGTTCATTTTGACGCCATATTGGATTTTGATGTTATATAGCAGGCCAACATCATTTTTTATGATCTCAATGTGTTCTTTGCCCCCAAAAACCTAGGGATAGACACCAAGATCATTAAATTTGAGTTGATAGTTACAGAGTTATGATCATTAAAAGGTTTTGGAAGCCATCTTGGACGCCATCTCGAAAAAAAACACTTTTCCGGGGGTCATACTTTGGTAAAATTTTAGTATGTTATAAAGTACACTAAAACCTACCAGAATCAGTTGAGAAACCTTTTGTAACAATGTTTTGGGGGTTGAGGGGGTATTTTCCATGTATTGACCTGACTACTAAATCAAACTTGGTGCAAGTATGTAAGATGATGTAATAATGTGGGCAAGGGTCATATCTGGTGCCGTTGAAGAGTACCCTTCTAGTTTACCCTGCGCATGCGAAGCGAAAAGCGGTGTTCATGTCAGTCCGTCTGTTCGTCTGTCTTATCAGTTTATGATCTTCAGTTTATGATTGAGGAGCAGCTTATTTAAAATGAATGTGATATTTTGAACACAAATCAGAACATGAATAGGAAGTCGAGTCTTTCATTTTACCGTACTTTGGCTCTGAATTCTTCCCAATCACACATGCACAGAGAGGAGTGAGATAATATTTTTATTCTGTCTGCCTGCCTGGCAATCAAACAAAATTGAAAATCATTCCAAACTGGAAACTTACTATTTTTAAGTACGTGATAAAGGAGATAAACACCAGGCATGAATAACTAATGTAATGTGTTCGATAGAGGAGGGAAGACGTCACACCGGGAAAACACGAACTCACCTCAATGCATGCCACCCGAAAAACTCTCAGACAAGGGACCAAGACCAGTCGACACAAAGACTAATGAAATTACTAATCCTTGGGTCTCCTCCGTGTCCATGTCTGCTCTCCCCCTGGGGTATGTTTCCAAAACCGTAACGATATATACTTGAACACTGTAATACACAATTTGTCTGTCGTAATATTTCCGAAAACCTCCAGTTTTGCAGTTTACTTCAATATAAATAAATGTTCTATTATGTCTGGTGTTGACTTAGCGGTGTGGGTTGTGGCTTGAGATCCTTGGGTCCTGAGTTCAAGCCCCGTTGGCTGCTGAATTAACACCAGGGGGTTGACCTCAGCCTATCATCCTTCTGAGGTCGGTGAAATGAGTACCAGTGTAGCAGCCCCAAAAAACAAGGCTGCACACGAAGGGAAGATGTATCAATGGATTGATTAAATTTGGTGTTGGTGTGGTGCAGGCATGATGGTCGGAATGGCCTCCTGCTGTGCCTTAAATCCTTGCAAATCCTTGTTCAATGGGTGATGTATAAATGTGGTGTTCGAGACTGCTGTTGGACGACTTAAATTGCAATAAACTTGGATTTTTGTAAAACTATTGTTAAAATCTTTAAAAAAATTTTTTTATTTATTTGAATTTTTTTTTTTTTTAATTGAAGTAGCATTAAAAACAAATTTAATAATTGAAGTTTAAGTGAGTCTTCATCATTGAAAGATTGGGCGAAAAACGAAATAGCTCATGATATTTCATAAAGTTACGGACAGATTATGACCAAACTCGGTGGATGAGTTTGTTAGGTGACAAGAACAAGCCGATTGGATTTAGATTCGTGTCCAGATGCAGATCCGGCCAATCGGTGGGATACAAAACGCAAGCTGTTCAGCCCTGTGGAGGTATGCACTCTGGTGAGTGCCGCTCTAATTAAAAATAAATAAATAAATGTAACAGCCATTGATTGAGGTAAATGCTCTAATCTGTTTCACTGTAATTTACTTTTCATCTTGTAAATCAATACCAAGAGAGAAACAGCTAAAGTACAGAGGCGTTCTTTAATCTTTATGCTTACAAGATGATCCATAAGTAATTGGGTTTAAAAGACGAGGGTAATTGAAGGACTTCAGCAAAATGCATGTAATATCGATTTTGATTTGCTTAAAGTAATGATAATTATTACTCGGTGGAAATGTGCAAACATTTATATTCCATTCTTATTTGAATAAAATGGGTATGATGTACTTGTGCAACATCACGTTGGAGAATATTTATCATTACGTTTAAAATGATGGTTGAATATTCAGTTTTCTCATTCTGAGTCTGCTCTCAGCTACCCTCTGGGTTGGAGACAGACCTACAAATGGATCTTGACAGGAAGCATTTATCATGGTGCAAAATGTTCCGAAGCATATGATGGAGAAACAGAATTAGTGTGCGGGTTATCCTCCTGTGGCTCGAGATTCTTGGGAATATAATCAGAAACTGCCAGCGTCAAATATCTTTGACAGCAACTGAACGCCGAGGCTTAAATCGGCTTTCCGCTCGTCTCCACATAGCATGACATGCCGCTTGCTTGCAGGCAAAGGAGCATGTTAAGGAGGAACTGTGGCAACTCCACTTCGCAGAGTTTGGGCGCGGAACCTGCATGTACCGCACAGAACGAGTGGGAGAACTCGTCACCGCGGGAATCCCCGACCGCCTGCGTGCTGAACTCTGGCTACTCTTCTCAGGTCAGAGAAATCCTCGAATGCCGTATGAACTACTTGGAATCTAATTGCTCTACATTTGGCAGGATGGGTGAAGAATCACTCTCCATTCTCTCTCTCCCTCTCTCCCCTCCCCTCTCTCCCCTCCCCCTCTCCCCCTCCCCCTCTCCCCCTCCCCCCTCCCCTCTCCCCCCCTCTGATGTACCACACTCTGTCAGTGACGGTGCTGCCAAAGCAGCTTCTTGAGCAAGGATTGTACTGGGTGGTTTGCCGTTGCCTTCCCAACAGTAGTTATGACAGGAATTTGGAATTTATTCATGGTGCTGGCGAAAGTTCGCCTATTCTTCACAAAGGTCACCGCGGGGTCCTTGGCATCCACCAACTAATGCTGGCATATAGGATGCCCGTTTAATCCAAGGGACTGCATTCGCATTGCTAAATCGCCCTGCCTGTGAAACACCGGGATGACATTTTATAGCTGGGTTGGCATTTAAACCCATGCAAGATAGCTAAGAGGCGAGTGTGCGTACCTCTACGCCATTCTGGCAGCTGACTCTGCCAAACTGACGCATCAGGAGAGGGACCATTGTTTTTTCGTTGTTTATTACATGTGCGTTGGGCTTCTTACTTGAAACTATGGCTCAGGTTCATATTGTATAAGTCTATGTCGTATCGGTATCATAATAATAATAATAATAATAATAATAATAACAATACGTTCGGTTTTATTAACATGAAAAAAAACATCGAAGACCATCGTCCAAAGACTAAAACGATCGTGTTTACATTAAAATGTGAAAATCGATTTACATTGAATGAAAAAGCAAATGTGTATATATATATATATATATATATATATATATATATATATATATATATATATATATATATATATATATATATATATATATCCACTTATCATAGTGACATGATGAGATCTTTCCATAATTCTCGATGAGACGGAGCATTGATTAAATCAACGCCACTCAACTTGGTGTCTCAAAGGGTCGTGTGGAGTCGACCCCTCCTCTGGGGTTCTGCAGGCCTCCAGGGTAATACTTTCTTTGCAAGTTCTTCATGTCACATCACATGACCCCCAAGGTGAAGGCAGCATCCCCTCACAATAGCAGAGATGCAGGGCAAAGATTCATACATATCCCTATTCGTGATACGCAGGCCCCCCTAACAAACGGACGCAAACGTGGTCAGACGGAAGGAAAACCCGTCATTCTTGTTACAAAAACAGCTAAAATTGAAGTAAAAGCGACCAAAATTGAAACCAACACAGTAGTTACAGTCGTAATAGCAAATATAATGGTCACCAACACGTTTTTCTACACACAAGAACGGTCGTGACGGAAACAAAAACGGTTGTAACGGAAACAAGCACACAAAATCCCGAAGTAGAACGGTGGGGAACGGAAGCATGAACGGTTATTTTCGTCGCGAATAGTCCGAGACCGAAACAAAAGCGGTTCATTCCAGTTTCTGTAGTGCGAGCAAGATGGCGGATGCAGTAGAACAACCTGTTACGGTATGTAAATTTTTAGTGCTTGTGCCTCAAACATAAATGTAATATAGATAATATATAGTGGGTAGTACCTGATGTAGTTTTAACAATTTATTAAACCAAATTTTGTTGTGATGATAATGTTTGGTTTGCCTGTATTTTGAGCCCCCGAGTGTAGGATCGCTCGTTGTTTATGCCCAGTTCAACATAGGGGATCGTGTATGGGATCATTTTACAGTTTTTACTTCGTATTAACTTTGTTATTTTATTGTAATTTGCAACTTATTATTACTATCAAACGTACCTCTTGCAAATATAAACGATCAATCGTCACTGATCGCTGCAGCACGGGGGCACGAATTACACGAAATGTCAGCCACACATTAAGTCAAGAGGGCGCATTTATCGCTGCTTGTATAATATCCCGTACCACAATCGGGTTTTCATTAACAGACATGATGTATTCAAGGCAGACTACGTTAAAGTTAACTTACCATAACTTCAAGAACTTTTCAAGCCGCCATGTTTCCGACGTTCTGGTAACCGGAATGAATCGCTTTCGCTTCGTTCTCTGCCGTTTCGCGACGGAAATAACCGATGTTGCTTCCATTCCTCACCGTTTTATTGCAGGATTGACCGTTCTTGTGTCTGTCACGACCGTTCTTGCGTGTAGAATAAATGTGTTGGTTTCGGTTATATTTGCTTTTGCGACCGTAATTACTGTGTTGGTTTCAATTTCGGCCGCTTTTTCTTCAATTTTAGCTGTTTTTGTAACAAGAATGATGGGTTTTCCATCCGTCTGACCACGTTTTCGTCCATTTGTTAGGGGGGGCCTGATATGGTCTTGCCCAGAAACGTTCAGAACTTTACGAAGCAATTGTGTGTCGGTACCATCCAATGATTTCTCCAATGTTTGGGTCAAGGTCCAGGATTCACACCCAGAGAGAAGGATCGACTCAACCGTAGTTTTGAAGACCCTTAGCTTACTCCCTCTGCAAATTGGAGATCTCCAAACTTTATGGAGGGTATGGACTGCTGCCCAAGCCTGAGCTTTTGTACATTCTAAGTCACGCTGCATGTTGATATAGGAGCCGAGGTATTTAAAGTCATTCACTCTCTCTATCAGACTTCCGACAACACTAAGTTGAGTCCATTCAGCAGAAGGATTGATGTGCATATGCTTAGTCTTTTCAGTATTGAGTATGAGCCCAATAGACCTAGCAGCAGTTTCAACCTTGTGAAGTAGAAGTTCAGCTTTACTTAACATGTCTGAGTGGAGCACTTCGTGGCCAGCAAAGTCGAGGCCAGAAATGTGTTGGCCTGGATGTCTGTGACTTCTACCCCGGGAGAGAGTTAAACCATCCCAGTCTTCAATCACTTCTTTGGGCATATTCCAAGGCGATGGAAAACAGGTGAGGAGCGAATGGGTCACCTTGAAGAACTCCATTGTTGATTTGAAAAGGTGCAGTCTCTTCTTCAGGAGTTAATAACACTGCAGAGGTATCTTCATCCATCATTTTCGTGGCCTTCACAATCGACTCAGGGACGCCATACGCATGTAGAATTTGGAAAAGTGTATTGCTGTCAATCTAGTTGAAGGCTTTTCTGAAGTCCATAAATATGATAGCAGCCTCTTTCGGTGATTATGTACTTCCTCAATGATGCACCTGAGAACAAAGATCTGACAAGACCCATTTTGATTTGGATCTTTTCTAATTTTCTAATTCAGGGCGAATTCTGTTAAGGAGGCGATTGGAGATTTTTGCTTCTGTTTGAGTTGAACTTATTCCACTGTAGCTTTCAGGAAGTGTTAAATTTCCTTTCTTGGGTATTGGTACAATACCTGCTTTCCCCCATTCTGTAGGACGCCTTCCTAGGTATGTTTTGTTGCAGAATTTAAAGAAGATTGTTCTTCACTTCGGAAGTCGCCAGGCTTCGATTGGAATACCATCGAGAACGGGGACTTTTCCCCGTTTCATTTCTATGTTAGGGTCTCCTGATGAAAACATGCCAGCAGTAATGTTGGAGTTGACCGTGAAAATGGGATCGATTGGATTGTTGCCTCGGCTCGTATTATCAGAAGAGAGCGGTTTTTGGAAATGAGTTTAACCTGGAATCTAAGTGATCCTGATCTTGGATAAAAACGGTTTTAGATTTCTTTCCATAAAGATGTTTCACTAGATTCCAGGCATTTTAGAGTGAGCTCATTGATTCCCCTTTATCAAAACCCCACCACACAGTATATGGTTTGACCGCTTTTCCTGGGCTTCGTCTTACACGTCACATAATGCAGCTTGTGTTGTTGATGCAGTCTCAGGTTGTGCACTGAGGACGGCATAATGAGCAGTGTTTACTTCAGCAGTTCCTTGAACACTAATTTTAACAGGTTTTCGTGACGGCACTGTTGTTGAATCAACTTTGTTACTTACTAGAAAGGCACCCGTAGAGCGCATCGTCTCACCTTGTGTGCTCATTCTGAACCAAAATACCATCATTGAACTGCTGGATCACTGCTATTCCGTCCCATATAGCTGTATAATCCATGCACCGTATGATGTCACAGACATTGCCATTATCAGTAGCTTTATTGATTACTAGCCAATACAACCCATCGCTTTGCTGAAGGGAATATTTAGGGGAGGGGAGTAAGAAGGAGGGGAGTGAGAGAGGAGGATAGAGGAGGGGGAAGCATTCCTCCAACCTGCTCGCATGCAGGCACGCACAAACTCCACGAAGCCCGACCTCCGTGTGTGCTGTCTACGTACCTCTTCGTTTTCAGCCTCTGCCGACTATTAATATATTGCAGAAACGATTGGTTTGCTTATATTAATATTTGGTCATGAAAGCAGATTGCACAAAACAGGAAAAAGGCAACCTGCATATGTAATTGCCTAAACAAAGACCCCTGTCGACTCTTATCATCATGGATTGTAAAAGTAGGTTAGAGAGCACGGCGTTGCACCAAATGAAGTTCCACTTTCTGCACATTCCTTAATCTTTTCTTCACTAAATATAATCATACGAACAGTAGAAAAAAATTAAGTTTGTTCAATTTTACTCCATTAATTTTTTTAATTTTTAGCAATTACACAAACATTGATATTTCCATCAGCAAAGCGATTGGTCTTGCTTGTCGTGGTTTTGAAACAAACGACCACGCAGCTTGGTGAGTGCTCGCCAAATGGCTTAAGCACTCAAACAAGCACTCCAACTGAATGCCTGGCTTGGCAAGCGATTACCCATTTTTTTGTTGTAAATTTTTTTAAAATACATTGTCAGGGCTCGTATAGGAGCTAACACACAGAACGTTCAACAAGGGGAGCAGGCGACAAGGCAGGCGTGAGAGGGAAGGATAAAACAGTGGGGAACAGAGAGATGAGGAGATCTGTGGAAGGGAGAGGGATGGGTGGGGTAGGGTGCACAGGGTAAACAAGATGGACACTACAGGGACTTTCAGGAAGGAAATCAGGGAATTTGAAGGAGGTGGGTTTGGGGTGGATTAGCGGTGGTAAAAAAGATCATGGTTTTGGATGGGGCAAGACAAGAGGTGGTGGTGAACAAATGTTTTGAAGACCTGGAGGGAAAAGTGTGATTGAAGAGAGTGTGGGAGTTTGTTCCAAAGGCGGGGAAAAAAAGGAATGAACGAGTGAAAGTGAGCAGTGATTCTTGATTTTGGTAGTTTTACCAGAAGGGGGTTGCTGGCAGACCTTGAGCACCCTGCAGAAATATGGGGGGGGGAGGGGTATGGGACACATCGCAGACAGAGTAGGGTGGACGAGGCCAGAGAGGAGATTAGAAGACAGAAAGACCACCGTCCTGCCTGTGGTGAGAGAGTGAGAGGCCCATTGACTCAGCCTCACTGTGGGAAATACCAATGATCCTAAAGGCCTTGGTTTCCACAGTGTGAAGGAGGCTGGCTTGGAAATGTGGCTTTCCCAGGAAAGATCATGGCAGATTGTGAGATCCAGAAGCTTGAAATGAAAGTACTTTTTCAAGAGGATTGTTGAGAAAGTCTATGGAGGGTGGGTTTCCAGACTGTCCTTTCGGAGAGACATCATGAGAGTGTGAGATTTGTCAGGATTGAGAGACATGTTCCACGTGTTGGACCAGTTTGTGATTTTATCCAGATCTGCAGAAAGCGAAGAAGCTGCTGCTTGCTGATCTGAAGGATGACAGATGGTACGGCAGAGGGTGGAGTCATCAGCAAAGAGATAAAGAGGATTTTCCAGAGAGTGAGAGATCATTGATTAAAACCAGAAAAAGAACAGGGCCCAGAACGCTGCCTTGAGGAACTCCAGCCTGGACAGAAGAGGGGATGAGAGAACTCCATTCACGGCCACATGTTGACTGTGACAGGAGAGGAATAACCTGTGCACATTGCCGTCGGTCAAAAAACCCGTGCACCGAGAAACGCCTGAGCAAGGTCCGAATTGGACAAATGAACACTTTTTATTTTATTTTAAAGCAGTCGGACTTGGTGCTAAGTTTAATTCTCGAGCTTAAATTTTGTAATTCAGCTTCGTTTAAGAGATTGTCAAGGTTATGGCATGTGCGGAAATGAAATAAAGCCACAAATGCTGGCATCTCTGGGCATTTATAAGCATTGCAATGTATCCAGGAATTCGTAGGTATCGATAATATGAGTGAAAAAAACAAAACAAAAATAAACTGTCATGAAGAAATCGTTGCGGCCTGTTCCAAGTCAAGGCATGGTTGAGCAGGCCAAAAATCATGGTGGCTTAAGGCCCCAGTGAGGTAACCCAGGATACGCCTTTAGACCCCAACATGGAGTGAGCTGGCCTCGGATGCGCCTGATGAAGGATATAATTAAATAAGGGCGTTAATTATCTTCATAAGGGGTGTTCTAATTAACCCAAACATCCAATGTTCACCCTTGCACTTCTTTGGAGTTCCCTTAATATGTTCCAGGCTGTTAGGTTTCATGGTTTTGTAGTTATAGAGGCGACACATTGATGTGCGCACACTGATGCACACACTGACATTTGTTAGTATAGATTTAAATTTAATTTAATGTCATTAATGCAATTAATTGAAGTGATTGATTAATATGTAAATTTTCAAATTTAACAATTATTATTGAAATTTTCAATGTTGTCAACAAATTGTAGTGTGGAAATGAAGTTGATAGATTGCCATGTTGGCTTCGATCAATACAAAATTATGAATAATTTTAATAATTCCGTGCACCACATCACTGCGGTTTCACAAACGGTCTTCAATGCATTGTCGGTGAAACGCTGAAATTATTTGTAATTTTCTTTGTTTCCATAAGGTATCTGTGGTTGAGGGAAATGTTTTGTTTGCCTTGAGTTGTAGTATTTTGCGACATCGGTTAAATTGATTTTTTTTTTTTTTGGTTAGTTCATCTGGTTGTTCTTTGTATTTCAAAAGGGTAATTTGTTTCTGCCGAGAGCAGAAGAATGTGTTTCTTTCTGTGTCTTTTTTTCCTCATTTTTGAACCAAATGCCCAAAACAACACAACTCAAAAAAGTGCAGAATGAGTGCAAAAATGTTGAGTCCACTATCGGAGGTGGAAGTCCTGAGTGGCAGATGCAGATAGAGCCTGCCAGTTTGTGTTCAGTGTGAAACAGTTGCCTTGCATTCAGAAGGTTGGTAATACTGCTCTTTCCCAGGTGCCGTGCACGAGCTCGCCACACACCCAGGCTACTATGCGGAACTTGTGAGCCAGTCCAGGGGCCGCTGCTCACTAGCAACCGAAGAGATTGAGCGCGATCTGCATCGTTCGCTTCCCGAGCACCCAGCGTTCCAGTCAGAATTGGGCATCGCTGCTCTGCGTCGTGTGCTAACTGCCTATGCCTTCAGGAATCCCACGATTGGCTACTGTCAGGTGAAGCTGTCTGCTCAATCCTTGGGGAAAAAAATCGGTCTTTTAAAAAAAATTTCAGAACGATGGATTATTCGATAGGAATATGTGAATGCTGTTGTTGAGGATGTTCAACAAATTTAAAACAAGTTTTTATTATTTTTTATTTTTTATTTTTTTAAATTAAATGAACTTCCATTGTGTAGACACAGGCAGTGGACAAAAAAAAATGGAAACATCTTGGTAAATGAGTGACACTAAGTATATTGAAAGCAACGGCATCCACACAGGTGTGGCCCACGTCTTAGTTAAGCAAATGACACCCCAGCATCAGACAGGTTTTGATGCTTTCAGCCCAGAACCTCTCCAAACAGTGGGTGCATGATCTCCACTGTAAATCCACATGAATGGATCCCCAACCTCATCTGTGTCCAGACAGTCAGTCACTCTGACAATACAACTATACTATTCTCACTCTCTACCTGCAGCATTTAGCTTGACATATAGCTTGTTGAAGTTATCGGGTTCCTCGGGTTGCCTGGCTCGAATCCCAGTGAATCGTGTCAAAGTGGGCGCAGTGCCCGATAGATTTGGTCGTTCCAGGCCATAGGATTATGCGTCTGTCCACCACGATACCGTGCTGAATGGGACCACTGAGCCAGTAGATGCACCACACTTATTGGTGCTGTATGCTTGATCTCGAATAACAACCGAACAGTGTCGCCAGGCATTGGTACGGCCTCATAATGGGCGCTAATAACCCGATTCCAATTGTCCTTCCATGGACGTGCACAATTGCAAGAGTGATCAGAACCACCCAAATTCACTCGGAGACCAAGTGGTTTTAAAGTTTAATTGCAGGAACACTGGGTGGGAATACAGAGAGAAGAAACAAAAAACTTGACGTACTGATGGGTTTTAACCGATATGTCAGGCACCCCTTTATATAATTTTTTTAAGCATTACTTGGTTCCTCCGAAGAAAACAAGGGTAGTACAGCATGTACACGAGATTTTTTTGAATGTGCCTTATTTTCTATCGTCTGGCATTTTCCACAAGCCATGGAATGTCCTTCTTTTCTATTGTTTGCCACATGGCACATACCATAGAATGGGGTCTTTTTCTATGTCATTGGCATTTTCCCCAAGAATATCATGGGTGATGAAGGTTGTGGTCAATTTTCATCAAAATTGTTTGTATGGTTTTGGAGAAGAAAGCAAAGACCTATTTTGGGGGGTGACGAATAGCCTTTGAGATACGAGTGCCAACACATTTCGGGCAGAGGGACGAACAGATGGATGGATGGACGGACAGACTGGCAGACACCAACGTGAATTTCGAGGTTTTTCATTAAAAACTCAAGAATGCCGAAATGGACGTTGTTGAAATTTGGAACATACACCACATGGCCAAAAGTATGCGGACACCCCTTCTAATTAGTGGATTCGGCTATTTCAGCCACACCCATTGCCGACAGGTTTTTCAAGTCAAGCACACAGCCATGCAATCTCCATAGACAAACATTGGCGGTGGAATGGAATGTACTGAAGAGCTCAGTAACTTTCAACGTGGCACCGTCATAGGATGTCACCTTTCCAACAAGTCAGTTCATCAAATTTCTGTCCTGCTGGAGCTGCCCCGGTCAACTGTGTGCTGTTATTGTGAAGTGGAAACGTCTAGGAGCAACAACAGCTCAGCCGTGAAGAAGTGGTAGGCCACACAAGCTCACAGAACTGGCCTGCCGAGTGCTGAAGCGTGTAGTGCGGAAAAATCGTCTGTCGGCGGTTGCAACACTCACTACCGAGTTCCAAACTAACTCTGGAAGCAACATCAGTACAAACACTGTTCGTTGAGAACTTCATGAAATGGGTTTCCATGGCCAAGCAGCCGCACAAGCCTAAAGGCCCGGTCACACCTTGACGTTTTAGCCAGTGATGGCAACGTATTAAAATGTATGTAAAACGCTGGCTTACGTTGAACTTTTGATGTTTTTTTTAAAGATTCGGACGTATTCATAGCGACTTGGTCTTATGTATAACGCATTGGTAATGGACACAGAACGTTTCGTTGTGTTATAGATAACTTATACCAACGAATGCTGAACCTGTTGTCGGCCTACACAACCGATGCCCAACGATAGTCTAACTTAGGCATAGCGCGTTGCACGCATCGCCGACGATGTCGTGACGTAGCCTATTAAAAGGCTGACGGCACAACGATTCGAATCATAACTGCCGTAGAAATGGAAGTGTCAACATCGCGGTCACACCTTGGCGATCTTGCCAGCATATGCCGACCTAAGAAAAATGTGTCTAAAACGTTGGGGCACGTCAAATACGGTATGAGTAAGTTTGGTATACGTGAGTAGAACGCTAAAGGACGCTATCATACGTCGTAGTAAGTAGAGTACGTCAAGAAATTTTAAACATGTTCAAAATTTTACGACGTACTCGGCGTATGACACACGTTCCGCATGCGATGGGGATAAGTTTTACACACGATATGTGGACGCTTACACACGTCCACAAAGGCTACTTATAAGCTACTCATAAGTCGAAACACGTCGCGGTAATGTCTTTTTTACGCGAAACCTATTTCTAACTTATGTTTGACGTGCTTTGAACCAATTCTTTACGTAGTCCCAACACACATTGACGTATGTAGACGTATTCCAATGACGTCTTCCGGTCGACAAAAAAAATAAATGAACGTGTTTCTAACTTGCAACTGCCATATAAAGACGTGTTCCCAGCGATTTTGGGAATTGGTATATAAAAATGGTGTTCATAAAAGGGGAACCCAACAGTGTTTTCGAGTCCTTTTTGAGTCGATGTCCATGTCAGCAGTAACAGTATCAGTATCAGTATTAGTATTAGTATTAGTCGTAGTTTGTTCATGTTGGCAGTAGTAGGTGAGTGTGAGGGGGAGGGTGTGGGTTATGATGGATCGTCCTTGCGTCCGCGTGTCCACGGGTAGGAGACATCTTTTCACCATTGTTCGAAGTTCTTCGTGGCTAATTTTTTATGGGGCTTTTTCAACAATGAGCTATAGCTTGTTTTTACGATTTAGGTCTATTCATAATGGGTTGGACAAATGCACAATGAACTAATAATGTGCATAGAGCGCTTCGGTAACTTATAGATACGGTATACCAACGAATAATTATCATGTAGCCGGCGTTCACAAACTATGCCCAACGATAGCCTAACTTATCCATATCGTGCGGCAGTTTATCTTTGCCGGTGACGTAGGGTTTGCTATTCATCGGCTGCCACTCAACGATTTAAATGGCTGCATCTCCACTATTGAAAGTAGACGCTTGCGCTCAACAATTGGATTTTTTTTACACTCAACGACTTTTAAACGGTACCACTCAGCTATTTTCATTGTTTACAATGAACGATTTAAATTGCTGTCACTCGCCTTTGTTTTTTGACGCTGGGGTTTGGAAATTTGAAGCGTTTCTTCTGAACGTGTTAAAACGCTCAAACTCGACTATTTTAAATAGACGCTGCCGATGGACAATTGGAATCATAGCCAAGCTAGACATCGAAGTGTGAACATCCTCGTCATGCCGAAGAAAAGTTTGAAGAATGCTGCAAATAAGTGTCCTGGCCGTGGCCGTGGACGCTGACGCAAGGACGATCCATTATACCGACGTCTTTCAGCCTATGAGTAACATGTGTTGACGTCTGTCAACGATCGCAGACCATGCATACAACTTGTGGCCAGCGTAGCGGAACGTGTGAGTCATACGCCGACATACGTCGTGAAATTTCAAGCATGCAAAAATTTGAGGACAACCAAAAAGTACAACATTTAAAGCCAACGTACAATGACGTATGGCAGTGTTTTTCAGCGTGCTCTCAATGTTATCAAAACTTACCCATAACGTATTCAACGTGTCCCAGCGTTTTAGAAAAAAAATTCAAAAATCGGCATACATTGGCTAAAACTTCAAGGTGTGACCGGGCCTTAAGATCACCATGCGCAATGCCAAGCATCGGCTGGAGTGGTGTAAAACTCACCGCTATTGGACTCTGGAGCAGTGGAAACGCGTTCTTTGGAGTGATGAATCACGCTTCACCATCTGGCAGTCCGATGGACGAATCTGGGTTTGGTGGGTGCCAGGAGAACGCTACCTGCCCGAATGCATGGTGTCAACTGTACAGTTTGGTGTAGGAGGAATAATGGTCTCGGGCTGTTTTTCATGGTTCGGGCTAGGTCCCTTAGTTCCAGTGAAGGAAGTCTTTACGCTACAGCATACAATGACATTCTGGATGATTCTGTGCTTCCAACTTTGTGGCAACAGTTTGGGGAGGTCCCTTTCCTGTTTTGGCATGACAATGGCTCCATGCAAAAAAAGCGAGGTCCACACAAATGGTTTGTCAAGATCGGTGTGGAAGATCTTGACTCGCCTGCACAGAGCCCTGACCTCAACCCCATCGAACACCTTTGGGATGAATTGGAACCCCGACTTCGAGGCAAACCTAATCGCCCAACATCAGTACCCGACCTCACTAATGTTCTAGTGGTTGAATGGAAGCAAATCCCCAGAGCAATGTTCCAACATCAAGTGGAAAGCTTTCCCAGAAGAATGGAGGCTGTTATTGTGGCAAAGGAGAGGGGGGGGACCAACTTCATACTAATGCCCATGATTTTGTAATGATGTTGGACGAGCAGGTGTCCCCATACTTTTGGCCATGTCGCGTACAGTATTACCTTGTTGAACAAAGGATTAACTTCTGAAATTTGCAGCCAAATATGTCCAGTGGAAGCCAAGAAACAAATTTTCAGTCCTCATGTGAAAGTTGCTTGCATAGAATCCGTCCCATATAAAGGGTGGGGCGCTTTCTGCCTCCCTTGATATGTATGAGCGTTACTTCCACAACATCTCCCCCAACAAATAATCCTGAAAGGCTTCAAAAACCCATAACCTAATTAGTCATATGCAGAACAAATCCTGGACAAAACGTTGAATATATGGCTATTTCTAAGTATCAAGCAAGAAATGATGGGCATTATTCTGGCCCAGAACCTCTTTCTTGCTTTTATTGAAGATCAAGTCTTTCAACTGGCTTGACTTTTCTTCCAGAGTGAGTTTTATATTCGACAGATTTGGGACAAGGTTGACATAGTTGTCTTCACCTTCAATCCAGCATCAACTCTGCAGGGCTAAAACCTGTAGGCTCAATTGGAGTATTATGGTAAGACAGCCCTAGATGTGGATCAGGTTGTAGCATGATCATTTTCGCAATGTGGACAGCCTTTTCAGCACATCCATTTGCCTGTGGATACCTTGCACTTGCAGTCACATATTCAAAGCCATATTTTCCAGCAAATTCCGCAAACTGCTTCAATGTGAATCGACTTCCATTATCTGAGATGAGAGTATCAGTAATGCCACAACGAGCAAAGGTTGACTTCATCTTATGAATGGGCATTTCACTTGTGAGAGAGGGTAAGCATATGAGCTCGTTGAATCTTGAGTGGTAATCCACCACAACCAGGTATTGTTTCTTGTCGACCTTGAAGACATCAGCCCCAATATGTTACCACGGAAGGTGTGCAGGGATTAACGGCTCTCACTTTTGAGCAGTCCGATACTTGATACAATGATCATATTTACTGACATAGTCCTTGATGTCCCCACTCATAACGGGCCACCAAATACCATCATTGACTCGGTGTCGACACTTCATTACTCCTTGATATCCATCGTCAATAATTCTTTGAAAGCATCTCCGCCTTCATGTCGGTTGGTATGACGATTCTAGAGTCATACAATAACAGTCCTTTGTAGACAGGCAAATGCCAACGATTTTCCCAATACGAATCGAGTATATCGGGATAGTCATGCATGTACCGAGGCCAACCATGGATCACACATTGCATAACAGGATCCAGCCTGGATACATCTCTGATGACGTCTTACTTTCCCTTGGACGCTGGAAAACCTTCCTCAACTCCATGAACGTATGCATTCACCTCTTCTGACAACTCATGGTCCGAGGCATGTGCTCAGATGGAGTGTATTACGGTACAATGCATTGGCAACAACTAACAACCATGCACTTGCCTGGCACGTGTTCTGCTGCCACATTAAACCGCGTGAGACGCATGAGAAGGTGTTGGCATCTCCAAGGCACTTTATCTCGGTCCTTGTTATTGATTAATGGTATTAAAAGCTTGTGGTCAGTGACAAACCTAATGGTCTGTAACCCCCCACAAGTATCGACAAAATTTTTCACATGCCCAGACCAAAGCAAGGCATTCTTTTTCGATCTGTGCATACATGGTTTCTGCAGGACTCAGCGTGCGTGATGCAAAACATACAGGTCTCAACTCCCCATTGGACTGCTTTTGTAGCAAGACAGCTCCGATGCCATAGCTGCTAGCATCCGCACTCACGGTTGTTGGTGGAAAACTCAAAACGTTACTCAAGTAACTCCAGTCACAACACAGGTTGAATCATTTATTTAATACATGATCTTGGAGAAAGACAATCAATGCAACGTGATTGCTTTCTGGCTTGATGGTCCAGAGTTTCTTATGTAGGGAACAGAAATTGGGAGGGTGATCCACTCACATGTAAGCAAATTGACCAATTACATTCTGATAAGTGACAAACAGAACGTTTTCAAGGACGTGGTCATGACTCTTTGTTTCAAATGCAAATTCGTATTGTATGTCTTTGAGCACTTTCAAGCTTCATCAGATATTTGCATTGCTTCGCTGTCCTCCCCCTTCACGACTGGAGCATAATGTATACTTCATTTCAACATAACAATGCCCTGTGTTCATGTGATTCCGAGAGATTTACTGCACAGCAAAGATTGACGACATACAGATCAAGATTTTCATCATGTTCTTTGAGAGTCCTTCCAAAGAGCAGAGTATCATCAACGTCGGACACGACTCCACTGTGAACCTCCAGAAATTGCATCATCTTTTGTTGAAAGATTTCTGGCACCGATGTGATGCCAAAAGGTGACCTATCAAAGGCATACTTGCCAAAAGGAGTGATGAATGTCGTGTAGTTGCACGAATCAGGATGGAGTGGAACCAACCGAAACCCACTTGAAGCGTCTAGTTTTGAAAAAAACAATAGTACCAGCCAGTTTGCGCAGTATCTCATCCATTGTAGGCATTTGAAGCTTCTCAGGACAAACTGTTTTGTTCAGTCGTTTCAGGTCAATGCAAATTCGGATGTCACCACTCTTCTTGAGAACCAGTACCATGGCGACTCACCACGGAGTTGGCTTCGTCGCTCGATGGATGACGCCCTTGTTTTCCATTCGTTTAAGCTCATCCTTTACTTTTGGCAAAAGAGGAGCTGACATGCCTGGGTGTTGAAACACTGTCAGGTACAGCATTGTCTTGGAGCTGAATTTTTATTGGACTGCACCACAGATAACCCATGTCTGCAAAAATGCTAGCACGTACCTCACCGGCAAGCACAATCCTCTCCCATGGCACTTGCTGTTGGTCCACTCAGCACGTTATTGACACAGTTCTTGACCACATCCATTTTCACATTGGATTCTTGCTTGTGCACAATATCAGTCATGAACACACCATCACAATGGAATTTCCTTCTGACACCTCGAAGTGCTAATTTCGCAGGTTCCAATTTAAGCTTTGGAGCAAGTTTGACGAACATGCTTTATTGAGAATGTTCACATCTGCCTCATTGTGTATTTTAAAAAAGCACTGAACAGTTGTCCGTCAACCGTTACAGACCACACACGGATGGTCTCGGGAACCTGGCACACCCACAACTCCCAGAAACATGGTATCTTCCTCATCATGACCAGGTACGACCTCAGTGCCCTTACATGACAACACCTTCTATCTATAGTGACTCATTTTCATGCACCTAAAGCACTTTGCTTTAACATCTGAACAAGTCTGACTGTCCTGATGTGTAAATCCTCCGCAGCGAGTTCACTTGGTCCGAGGATGAGGTTGAAACCAGTGTTGGATTCACTTTCTCATTTTGTGGTTTAGGATTCCTTCTCATTTGCAGAATCAATTAGAGCTAAAACACCGACAACTGAGGACAACATCATGGCATCCTTTGATATATTAAAAGCTTGTTCACGAATGTACCATTGACTGAGACGATTGAGATATGCGCACATTTGCTGTATCACATCGATCTGCAACAACCGATGTTCTCGGAACACGTCTTCGTTGAATTGATGAACACAGCAATAAGGGAGGTGGAATTCAGTTTTAACAACATGATGTATGTTCAAACGGACGGTGTGGCCATGGGTTCTCCGTTAAGCTCAGCTCTTGCAAATAACTTTGTGGGCTATCATGAAATGCAGAAACTGGCTGGTTGGCAAGGGGTAGATTCCCCCATCGTATACTATCGGTATGTTGATGACATTTTTGCTTTGTTCGAGTCTCGGACGGCATGTGCCAATTTCCAGGCATGGCTCAACACTCTCCATCCAGCGATGAAGTTTATCACGGAGCTGGTATCGTCAAACACGTTACCGTTTTTGGACGTGTTGGTTGATAGATCCAACCTTGGTTTCACAACATCCGTCTACCGGAAGCCGACTTTCACAGGGCAGTATACTCGCTGGGACTCCTACAGCTCCACGAGAAACAAAATTGCCTTGATCAATATGCTGGTTAACAGAGCACAGAGGATTTGTTCACCTTGTAATCTTCCTGCTGAAATTGACAAAATCATGAATATACTCGGTGAGAATGGTTATCCTGAGCATATAGTTAAGAGATACATACACAAGTTTCTAAACACGGCAAAACATCGGAAGATTGGTCCGGACAAATGCCCATTGTCCAGTCTATATCAGGATGCCCTGGAAAGGACAATCATCACGAAGGTTTGAAGTACCAATCAAACATATTGTATCCAACACGTTTCTGGCTGTGCAACCCCGAGTAATCTTTACCTCTCGCCGTTTGCTGACGTCTGTCAACAAGGATGTGCTACCCACCTCACAAACCAGCAATGTTATTTATGAATTTAAGTGCCGATGTGAAGCTCGGTACGTGGGCCGCACAACACTATGATTGGCTGATCAGATCAAACAACACATCCCCTTGGCGATTCGAAGAAAGATTGTGAGGGTTAGAACACAACCAGTGCGAGCATGTCGAAATATCCAGCAACCACCGGCCACTGTACCTGCTTCATCTGCCATTGCACATCACCTGGTTGCCAACCCTATTGGTGCAGACCAGTACAATGCAGATATGTTCAGGATATTGAGCCGAGCTTCCAACCGTCATCCTTACCACCGATCCAATACTATGTCATCAAAAGGAATTTGTGCGATCTCTGTGTCTTTCAGCATGGAAAGATGAAGGGAAGTACGGTAACAAATGGTGAATGGACCTGAGGGGAAACCAATCCCCCCCTCTCTCCAGGATGTGGTTGCAAACGTCAATCATCGACGAACTCTGCTCCAGCCAATGGGTGCTCGAGGTGAAGATGATGAGCCGACCAATGGACGTTCGGATTAACCGTGGCGTCATTATGGTTGAACCAATCAGCGTCTACCTTATTGAGACCTGCGTATAAAGCACGCGCCTTCACTTCCTTCTTCACTTGCTGCGATTTTTACCCTGAAGAGTGCAGCACGAAAAGCTTCGGTCACTATTATGTCGTGTTTGTTTGTATCCATATTAAATAAAAATTTGAAACAGTACCTGATTTTTTTTTTTAATTTTCATGTTTTTTGGTGCGCTTGGTTAATCACTTATAATAAACTGTTAATTGCATTCCTTCAATAGACATTGGAAATGATACCTGGTGTTGTCTTTTCCTTATTTGTTACCATTTTTACGTGCATTGTTGTTGCAGGTCGATGTGTACAATCATGTGTATTTGCAGTCGATAAGATTTTAAACTTTTAAATGTTTTCCTGATGGACCAGGAGCCACCAGGAACCTATCCCCCTTTTTCCATTGAAACAATGCGTGACATTCGTGGCTTCGCCATTCGCGGAATTTTTCATGAATCAGGAACCGCCGGGAACCTATCCCCCATTTTTCCATCGAAACAATGCCCCGCTATTCGCGGAATTTTCCAGGAACATATCCACCGCGCATAGCGGGGTCCAACCGTATTCCTGTCGCCACGCTTTCTCGTGCAGTGAGGCGTTTTGAATTCAAAGCAGAAGGTATGTTTTTGCTTCTTGTAAGTAACCAGCATTTTTTTTGTTATGTGTTTTGCCTATACACCGCCCAAATGAAGGTATGCATCAGAAGAACGTGTTGCATGCTTGGAACAAGATCACCTTTAGGGCGGGTACTCTGCTAATAACATGAAAATGGGGTGAGTTAAGGGGAGGCGGTTTTCGACACACATTGGGAGTGGGTTGACGACAGCTTTCTACACATAAAACGACACATCTGATATCACAATTAAATTACCTCACACTTATTCTAATACATGCAATATTGGAGACAACTACCGTATCCTTTGTGGATGAAAGTCTGAGTCTTCAGGTCCTTGGTGCTTCCAGTCTTGCTCTACGGATGTGAAACTTGGACTCCAACCAGGGATCTGAGACGGAGACTTAACTCCTTTTGGTACCAGGTCTCTTCGGAGAATCCTTGGCTATCGCTGGTCAGAATTTGTGTTCAACGAGCAGTTTCTGAGAGAGATTCAGATGAGATTTGTAACCTGCATGGTCCGTGAGCATCAGCTGTGGCTGTGTAGACATGTGGCTCATTTTCCTGACCCTGATCCTGCTCACCAGATTCTCTCATAAGGGAGCCTCGTGAGTGGAGAAGGTCAACGAGCCGACCACGTGCCTCGTGGTTGCAGCAGGTTGATCGGCATCTCAAGGAGATTGGGATGGGCCAGGCATCTGCCTGGGGGATGGCCAGACAGAGGCCCCTGGAGTACCGACGGAAAGTGGACGCAGCGACGTGCTGCTCCGTCACATGTTCCCATATCTGACCTGACCATACTGGGCACCCCAGATCATAATTATGCAAACATTTAAATTTGCAGGCGAGGACTTTCCTTTGACTATGATGTGCAGGGTGGAAGTCGATGATGCAGTCCATTCTGGAAGCCAGCGACAAAGTAAACCAGCAAAGAATTGAGCCAACGATGATCTACACTTCGGCACTTTTACCTTGAACCAGCCATCGTGACCCTCCTTCTCTCCTCCTGCACTCCAGGAGCTCTTGTGTCCATCGTCCTCTCAGCCCCCTTTTGTCCTTCTTTCACAAGGATTTCTGGAGACTCTGTTCTTTCCTCTATCTCTGAGGTGGCTGCTGCTCACCTCTTCCTCCTCTTTCTCTGCACGCCACGAGCTCTCATGTCCTTTTTTTTCTCTTCTCAAGGCCCTTCTTCCTGGTTTCGATCCTCACTGCTTCTTCTTCACACTCGTCCTTCTCCCCTCCTTCGTCCTTCTGAGCGCTCTCTGGTGTATCCGTTCTCTCCGTTCCCCTTCGTCCTTGCCTCTTCTGGGAGGAGTTCTCCTCCTGGCTGTCCCACCTACGCGGTGGCCCCAATAAAGATAAATCCACATTTCTTCTTCCAGGCTCCACAGCATACCGCTCTCATGGCTGACACACTTGCCCAAGAGATCATGACTGCCTTTTTGCACACCTGTGAACTGTGTACTTTTTGTGATGGGAAGTGCTCACTTGGCCCTGCTGACAAACAAGAGGTGTTTATGCATGTCATGTTTTTTTAAACCCTGACTAACCCGTCGACCAACATTGGCTGCCTCCTTCACATCACATATAACAAAATGACTTGCTCTGACAGGTTCCTGTTACACGGCAAGCTAATCAACTCAAAGCGTGCGGACCATACTCCACTTACCACAGTCTAGCTTTCGATACTCCTCCCCCAATACCACTATATTACAACTTAGATTAAAAAAATAAACAACTCTTGTTTTGTGCAATATATGGTTTTAAAAGTGTAACATGTTAACATGTCACATAAAAGTGTTCGAAAACTGTTTGTGATATTCACACACACACACACACACACACACACACACACACACACACACACACACACACACACACACACACACACACACACACACACACACACACACACACACACACACACACACACACACACACACACACACACACACACACACACACACACACACACACACACGTGCACATCCCCGGGGGGCTGGGGAGGGGTGGGGGAGATCCTGATTGATTTTGTCATGATTTTAACGGACTAAGCTTGTAAAGGAATCGCTGTATGCACGTACTTATGTCGTCCCACATGTACGTTCATGTGTTCACTGATGTGCTCATTCACCCTTCAGGGTGAACAATTTCAGTCACTGTCTTCTGCTAATATGCCTGGTGTTGGCTTAATGGTTCGGGTAGTGGGCTTGGGATCCTAGGATCCTGAGTTCAGATACTGCTCGGCTGTTGAATTAACACCAGGTGGGATTGACTCTGCCTGTCATCCTTCCGAGGTCGGCAAAATGAGTTCCAGCATGCTGGTGTACTGTGTCGGAGTGGCGACCCGTCCAGGATAGTACCCAATAGCCAAGGAGACTGCTTAGGCAGCACCAACACTGCACAGAGTATGGTCCCAATGGATGGATGGATTCTGCTAATGAGTTGCTACTCTGTAATTGCTATCGTTCCAAAATGTAATCCTACTATATTAAATATGGCAATTCTCTGTGCGTGTGTGGTGTGTGTGTTTGTCTGAAAATTGAAGAGAAAACAAAACAAAAAAACCAGGACTGGCCCGATCTCCATCAAATTTTCCATCCGTGTTTGTGATCCCCAGGATCAGGTCATGGGCACAAATCGCCCCTCCTTCATGCGGGGGAGGGAGGGTGGAAACATGACGTACAGTTTTCACCTGTACACGTGTCACAGTCGGTTCAAATGGTTTACTGACTCCTGCTGCAGATGGGTGGGGGTGGGGGGATTATTAGCCACGGCACAAAAATATATTTGTCCCTCCTCCTCCTCGGCTGCTCCTGAAGAAAGCAGGTGTTTTTAGTGCATATACCTTTCCTTTCGAAGAAATATCGTGATAATTTGCCCTCAGTGGTACCGACATCTCACTTGTATGTCTCTCCCTCTCCCTCTCCCTCTCCCTCTCCCTCTCCCTCCGAAGGGTACGCCCAGTGCTGCCAAAGCATTCCCATGGTAGGGATTGCATTAGTGGCGCCACACAGCTCAAATATTCAAAAGAATTGTGCACTAAGTGATAAAAGCACCAAATTTGGCACACTTGTAGAAAGACATTATGAAGCGATTTGGATATTTGGCCACCACAGATTTAGCCTCTGAGAGCCGTGGCAGCCATTTTACAAAATGGCGGCCAGGTGACATTAAAATGGCCAGAGCTTCTACATTTGTGAAATGATTTCATCGTTTATGGGGTCTATGGATGCGCCTCACCGAGTACTACAAACGTATGGGAGCAGATTTTCGAAATTTTGAATGGGGGAAAAACCCTTTTTTTGGGAAATTTTTCAAATCGCTGTGGCTTCTACGTTTATACTTCGGTGACAACTATCACTGTGCCTATATATATATGCGACTAATGAGGCTCTACAAAATTGCAGTTAACGATTTTCGCGTTTTTTTAAGGGGGGGGAGGGGGGAGGGAGAAAAATCGCTCTGGGCCCTACTACATTTATGTTTTTTTTTTAAGAAAGTCCGCGCCACCACGTAAAGGGTCACCCAACTGGTGGCCTCCCATATGGCAGCAGGAAGGCCTAACTATAGCTAAGCTGCCTGGGGGGGGGGGACGCTACTCCCCCAACTATCGGTTGGACTAAACTAGCTAACCTAACCTAACCCTAACCTATAGTCCAACCTATAGCCCTGCGGGTGACATAATTACATGACAAGCGTAAATAAATGACAATGAAAAAGCGTGTAAGAATAAACATTCCTGGAAATATATCATCAACAACAACTGACTAAAATATGATTTAAAAATGACCAAACATCCACCCACCCCGAAGCTTCTATTAAATTATTAAAAGTTAAATGCATGGTGTATTTACAAAAGAAATACAAAATAATTTACTCAAGAAATACAAAATTCCACATAATACATTTCAATGACACTTGATGTTACAGTGATATGATGAAAAAGTCAAACTTAAAAGTAGAAATGTCTAGTTCTGGGTGCACTCCCCCTCACACTGGCACAGAGAAGTACATTCAAGTGCAGCCTTTTTGCACTTGCAACGATTCACACAACCCTTCTTACATTGACATGACAGCAGTTCACGGCAAGTTTGGGCTGCTTGTGGAAATCTTGTCCAGTGGGGCTCATGCAGCCCCTCCTCACTATTGGTTCACCCCCAGCTGGTTGCCGGTGGCAGCTCTGGTGCAGGGAGCAACACCTGGCCCCATACATGACCTCCCTGGTAGGCTGCCCTCTTAACGTGCTCTTCCAGAGCTGCCTTGGTTGGAGGAATCAACTCCACATTGTTCTTCCTTGCGAAAAGTTTCTTGCGTGCCTTGTCACTGGCTGTGCATGGACTTGTTCTGTCGTACAGGAGGATGACAAATCTCTCAATGGTGTGCATGACCTCTTCTGGTATGTCACTTGGTGCAGATGACAACTTCAACAGTCCTTCGGTCAACTCCGGCAACACATTCCAGACTGCCCACACAGTCTTCTTCCCATGACTTGCAAAACTTGACACAGTGTCACACCCTGTCAGAGAATGGAACATCGTAAGTGCTTGTGCTTTATCTGGCCCCAGTCGAGCTGCTATTTCATGGGCTGCCAGGTATCGGAACCCTTTTCCAATTCCGAATGCAATCCACAGTTCACTTTCTGGCTGCAGATTCTGGACAACTGAGACAGCCAACACCACAACATCTGTGTCAACCGTTCTGATCATGATTTTGTTGTGGCCATGGTGGGCTGCATGAGAAACATGAAGCAGCATTCGACTGTCGGCTTCCTCGTGGGTACATGGGGCCAGCGAAGACAGCTCAGACATTGGACGCTTGCTGCAGACTTCTTCTCCATCAGTGACGACGAGTTGCTTGTCTTTCAGGTTAAACCACAGGAGGAGAGCTTCTGACAGGAACTTGAACAACTGTGTCTTGTTGGTGTCTACTCAAAGAAAGTTCTGCCAGTTCTGGGTATGGCTCCTTCTGCTACCACACATCTGCGCACTCCTTTACCACGCTTTGCTCTTGCACTAGCTTTGAGTGAGTCAGCTCTGTAGGTGTCCCATACCAGGTCCAGGCGTGATGAAGATTGAAGCCTTGTGGACATGTTAGGGATAAAGATCTCTTGTGCATACTCTCTGAAGTTCTTGCATGCAGCAGGCTTTAGCATCTGCACAATGGCTGCTCCATCAATGACTATACTGGTGGTGGTAGGAGCCTCTGACCTTGCATCTGAGATCTCTTCAAAGCATGTGAGTAGGTCGCTTTTTGTACCTAAGCGGAGAGTCCATCCATCAGACAGTGCTGGAGGGCATGCCTGATTTTCATGGCGAAAGAACTCGTCCAGGTTTCAATCCCTCGTCTGACAGCTGATGTAGAGCCGTGAGAACAGTTGAGCATTGTTCTTGAGGTAAGTGAGCTTATGCTTCTCCTTGCTCACGTTCCTTCTTGGTTGAGTCTTGAACACTTTGAGCTTATTTCGGTGAATTGTGTCAGCAACTGGCTTGGTTCTTTCAACAAGGCAATCCCTGAAGAATGCCTGGAACTGCATTAGGCCAATCTCCCTTACCTTTCTGACTGCCTCAATTGCAGGAGAACCAACAATTTCTTTGGTATCAAGAGCAACGAGATCTGGGCTGTCTTCCTCAAAGGAGTTCCCGAGCTCTTCCATGACTTTGACTAGTGACCGGACATCTTCATTGAATGAGGCTTGGACACTGGTCGTCTGGTCATGGTGGCGTATGTTGTCTTCTCTTCCAGAGTGCTGGTTTCCATGTTGAAACTCCTCTATCACCCTCGCCACTTCCGGCCCAGCGATCATCCAACGCCTTAAAGCAGCTGGGTTAATTATCAGTGAGGCCAACTGCCCCACCATCTCCTTTGATGTAAGCATTGTTCTGCTCGTGTGCCTGGTCTATTGGGATTGATGAGATCTTCTTTGTCTTTTGTACCGTGAAGCTACCTTCTCGAAACTTTCTGGCTACTTCTGGGTGCCTTTCAGGAAGTTCAGTCATGTCCTTCAGGTGAACTGGAATCCACCTGGCATAGTTCATGTGGTCCATGGCATGGAACCAACAGGCCAATTCTGTCAGGGCATCAAGGTACATAGTGAACGATGCTTGTCACAGAGAACGTACATACACATTCAACAACAACTCCAATTGTAACACAATTGACCAGTACTGGAACTGGGGAATTTCCTCTCCTCTCTGATAGCACCAATCTTCAAAAGAAAGCTGATGTTCTCCGTCATTATCTTCTCTCTTGCAATAATGGTCATAGGCTCAATGTTGCAGGATGTGCAGTGCAGCAGCAGTAACCTGATGGGCTCTCCTTGTGCGGGTGACATGAGATGCCCGCAGGAAAGACTCGGCTGTTCCAGGTGTGGTAATCTCGGCTTGCACCAGTGTCTGCACCCACCCACTACTATCCAGCCAGTCTCCCAGTGTTTTGAGGGCAGCCATCTCGATATGGAGACCACCAAACAGCACGACAACCTTATCTTCACCATATTTCTCTGGCCACTTCCACTGAATTTGCTTTGCCAAGGCAAATAGTGGCTGATCGAATGTGACCACTGGTGTTTGTCCTGGATTCAGATGTTCAACAGCAGTCTTCACGACGTCTATGGAGTGGCGGATCATGGCCACTGTGTGGGCACTGTCCTGGAACATGGGAAGCAGGGCGGTGGGGCAGATTGGTCTAACTTCTGGTGGCTGGCGGCTGGCATGGAAAGCGGCCCAAGATATGTTCTCGCCTCTCTCATCATTTCCGTCTACGACCTGCCTTGCATTGTGTAGCCAGAGATATTCTTCCTCAGTATGCTTTTTAGCCACTCTGTCAAGTGACGTCACCCGAGCAGCAGGGACAGGCACATTCTTGACACTGCTGGTTACAGGAGGCACGTCAGTGCAGCACTGTGGCAGCTGACGGATGAACGTGCTTGCATCCCCAGATCCTCCAGTTACGACTATGGTTCAATCCACACCTTCTCCCATGAAACTGGGATGTTGGATCAGTGAGGTAGCTGTGCCATGGAAGGAGGACTTCGCTGTTGTTGAACTCGGATTGTGATCTATATTGTCTATTGCAGCAGTAGTAAAAACTTTTACACGCATCTTGGGCGGGCAGACAACTTGCTCCAAGTGAAATTGCTCGCAGACACAGTTCCCCATCTCCGCTGTGAGGTGGAGGACACGATCATACGAGATGCTCATGCCAACGTGTGCCAGCCTATCCACCAGTTCCTTCTTGCGCGTGTGGGCATGTAACATCATCCCCACATATATTGGAAGAAGCGTTTCTTGCGCAGGGCTGTGCCGTACCGTGGAGAATGGTGAGGTGCTTTGCATACGCTTGTGTTTTACGCTGTTGAACTTCACAATTTGAGCAATGGTAACTGCTGCATTGCTTGTGTCTGTCATCTGGTCCTTGATGCTGGGTCCCTCTAAGACCATGCTGACCCGGCCAAGCAGCATTTGTGGCACAGACTCTTTCTGGCATCCTTCAGGGAACCCAATGAAAGGCTTGGCTTCTCCAAACATGTGGCGGCGCACGACTTTTGCAGCACGTGCAAGATGGAAAGCATCATTGTCGCTGTCCATTTCACAAGCTTTAGCAATAGCTTCGCCAACATCTTCTCGAAATGCCAACAGGATGTCTCTTCCCTTGCTGTGTGATTGCATGTCAGGGAACTGGGCAAGGAGTCTCTGCTTGAGACGTGTGGAATGTACCCTTGTGTTGCTCCTGACGCCAAGCTGTTCAATTCTTGACTGGTATAGTTGAGCCAGTTCTGCTAACTTAAACACTGGCACCGTCTAATTATCCTGTCTGGTCTCTTCAATAAAGAGCACAAGTTCAGCAAAAGCTACTCTTGACAGCTCTTTCTCTGGTTCAGTTTCTCCTGGCGCTTCAGAAGATCGGGCCGCTCTGGCACGATTATATAACCCTGACAAGCATTTGGCATGGTACTTAGCTTCCAGGGCCACCATGTCCCCAGCACTGAGTTTGCCAAGTCGGGCACTGTCTTCAAGGAGGGTCACACAGTCCCTCACGTGCCTGTCAATTGTGAAGGTCGCTGCCTCATGAAGCCGTTCTGAGCCTGCAGGTTGTTCACAGAAGAAACAGGAGGGGGGCCTTGACTTATCTGTGCTCGATGAGAGGGACCTGGTGCCCTTGCATGCATCAGTATTATGGCTGTCATCAGCTGTTACACGCATTCGCTTTTCGGCTCTCTGTACTTTTGTCCTGTTATATTTCAGTCGACAGGTTTCGTGATAACCAGCACTGTTCGCAACCATAGCTGCTTCAATTCCGTGACCTTCGTCAAGCCGGCGTAACTGAAGCGTACGTGGAAGCTCCTTTAGTTCATTGAATCTGATCAAATTTTCGGCCAGGGAACTGTAGCCGCTCCCGACATCTGTTCGCTTGGACTGTGAGGGACGAGTTGGTGTCTCTTTCGTGTCATCTTGACAGATGATACACAGGTTCCAGTTCGTTGTTGGTGGATGTGACGATGTTGAGACAGGTCGCTCTGAATCGACCAACTTGAAGCTCTTGGACATGGCTGCTATTAAGCGACAACCACCATCACCAACCTGCAATGACAAATAAATATAATAGAGTCCATGTTACGACTATACGAGCATATTATACAAAATTTTAATTATTTCCCAAAAAAAGGTTTTCCCCCCACCCCCACCCCCCCCTCTTCACAATTTCGAATTTCGAAAATCTGCTTCCATAGGTTTGTAGTACTCGGTGAGGCGCATCCATAGACCCCATAAACGATGAAATCGTTCCACAAATGTAGAAGCCCTAGCCATTTTAATGTCACCTTGCCGCCATTTTGTAAAATGGCTGCCACAGCCCTCAGAGGCTAAATCTGTGGTGGCCAAATATCCAAATCGCTTCATAATATGTCTTTCTACAAGTGTGCCAAATTTGGTGCTTTTATCACTCAATGCACATTAGGTTAGCTATGCTGCCCCACTACATTGCCTTCCCAGCAGTAGTCAGGGAAGGAATTTTGACTTCGTTCACAGTGCTGGCAATAACTCGTCACGTATTCACGAAAGAAAACGTGTGATCTTTAACATTCACCAAACGGATGTGTGGGGCTTAAGGCACACTGGAGTGCTGGTGCACTTTACAATGCAACTTCCTGCCTGCGAAGCTCCAATCTGACTTACTTTAGTCTGATCTGGAATCAAACCCAGACGAGACGGTTGAAGCGTTGGTGCGCTACCTCTGCATCATGCATTTTGTCAGTCTTAGAACTATCATGCTTATAATTGCATTGCTTTGTGGAGATTTAATAATTAGTCATCAAACTGTGCTGATTGCATTTTGCTTTCGTTTCTCCAGGCGATGAATATTGTGACGTCGGTGTTGCTTCTGTACGCGTCGGAAGAAGAGGCGTTCTGGTTACTGGTGGCGCTTTGCGAGCGCCTTCTTCCCGATTACTACAACACTCGGGTGGTTGGTAAGACTGCGGCCTCATCCACACGACAGAACTGTCTGTCAGCGTTCCGTAACGTCATCTTTGTGTAAAGTATGTGCAGACGCTAAAGGTTTGAGAAAGCGCGTTTGGTCGTGACATCGAGGCAGTCACCCAAGCGTCATCTTGATCTGCTCTTGCTACCCGTACTCACGTCATTTCGCCGTCGTACAAATAATATTCTTTGTTCAACTTTGCTAACTGCACTGACTTTCATTGTGCATCCCACTTGGGCTCACCAATGTGATCACAATATTTTTTTTTATTGATCACGAGCAAAGAAGAATCTCTTTTCTCTTTATTAACGGTTGAATCTTTTAGCATCATGGTTCCTTAGCATTGTGAGGGCCACCATTATCTCACAACTACAAGGCCAGTCTCTGCTCCCAAAATCAGCAGCAGGAGCTTCACTACTTGTTCAACATATTTCCGATATGTAATGGAATACAAATCCCTGTGAAGGTTTTTTTTGGTTTTGTTGTTTTCACCGATAAAGGGCTAATGCTCGAAGTGTCGGTCACACCTTGATTCCCACAATGGTAAACGTACTGTTCGTTGGTGAAATCCGTTCTGGGTCCTGTTATAGTAGCGTGCCGTGGCGTCGGCGCCTGAAATGCCTGAAGTGCTACCCCTTCCTCCTTCCCTCCTGCCCGGCTCCGACCTAGTTCAACGAGGGAGACGTGTTACAGGACATCCTTTAACCTCTCCAGCTTCTAAAGGTTACAATGTCATCTCCCAGCGGTGCATGACCAAACAGGCTCATTTATCTCATGGCTAGACTGCACTGAGTGTAAGGAGTGGTCGCACCCTCCTGTAAGACGTTGAAAAAAGGAAATGAGGCCATCTGGCCCATCATTGCTACGTTGCATTCCCAAGTGAATTTTTTTTTTTCGATTCCTTTTTACAACAATGTGCTCAATGTTTTGCTAAAATCGAAATGACCCGATCTTTCAGGTGACCCAACATGCATGCATGCGCGTGTGTTTATCCATTATTTAGCAGTAAAGAGATCCATCAATAGAACTCGTCGACTCGACCAATTTACAACAATTAACGAAGAGCACACTGTACCTCCCTGAACTCGAGTTCAAGCTTGCAACCATTTTTAGCTCGCCTGTTCGAAGAATAGAGAGCTATAGCGATACCCCCGGCGTGAGCGTGAGCATGAGCGTGAAAATGTTAAATTTTTTGTATTACGGAAAAACTCCTCGACGGATTTCGACGAAACTTGGTGGGGGGGTTAGGTATGGTCCAAGGATCATGCCATTAGATTTTGGACTTGGTCCCCCCGCCCAAAAAAATTGTTCAAGAATTTTTTTTTTTGCATTTCTACATGTTTTAAGTGATTTCCAACCCCCCCCCCAAAAAAAAGTTAGAGAAAATTTTTTTTTTTGCATTTCTACGTTTTAAGTGATTTTCAACCGCCCCCTCCCCAAAAAATCGTTCGAGAAAAATTTTTTTTTTTTTTTGCATTTCTACATGTTTTAAGTGATTTCCAACCCCCACCCCCCCAAAAAAGTTCGAGAAAAAAATATTTTTTGCAACTTTTTTTTTCAACAAAATTTCGATTTGTTTTTTTTGCATTTCTACATGTTTTAAGTGATTTCCAACCCCCCCCCAAAAAAAAATGTTGGAGAAAAGAACTTTCACTCTGTCAGCACTGTTGACATCATATTTAACTCGTACGTGCCTGTAAAAAAAGAATAATAATAAATAAATAAACCACCCAGGCAGTTACGATTAATAAATAAATTATTCGCAGTTACGATTATTCGCAATTTATTTTTAATACCCAATTATTCAATTAACGCCAACGTATTTTACCTTTTCGCAATGTCGTGGCAAGGAAAAACAAAAAGAGAAGAGAGAAAAAATTTACTTCCTGGTTCGGAGCATACCAGCACTCTGATGTTCCCGAAATTTATACACCGTCTAATATGAAAACGATCATAACTTGGGCCATTGTGTTTATCTATAAATGCGCATAAGAAATCGAGAAATTATTAGAATACACGAAGTCATCACTCTCCGGAAGCCCGTACGTTGTAACCCGTAATGGGGAACGTGGCTGTGCTTCCCTTCCCCATCGGCCACGCCCACGCAACAATGTGTCTTGCCATTGGTTTGGTAAATAAATGGCCATAACTTGGGAAGCACTTGTCCGATTAATATCAAACCTTGAAAAGGCACATCCTCAGGTCCCCAGCAATATACCTGGCAAGTTTCAATTAGATCGGACCAGAGGTTGTCGAGAAACAGTGGACACACACACACACACACACACACACACACACACACACACACACACACACACACACACACACACACACACACACACACACACACACACACACACACACACACACACACACACACACACACACACACACACACACACACACACACATTGCTGGAATTATAGATAGATGAATAAGATATAAGGTTCACTTGAGTGACCTCGCAATATTGGCGGCGGAGGAGTGCTCCCCCTCTAGTTTTCTTTATAATGTTTTTATCTACCACACTATTTTTATACGCCCGATGTGTTTATTTATATATATATATGTATATATATCAGGGCGTATTATGTGATACCGGTCGTCCGTCCGTCTGTCTGTCCGCCTGTCTGTGTGTCCGTTCCTGTCCGCACTCTAACTCCCAAAGTTTTCAACTTTCACGTTTCATATTTGGTACATAGGTACAGACTGTGGAGCCGTTGTGTCACGACATACCTTCGTCATCTAAAGTGGTTGCCATGGCAACCGGGATGCTGTTTTCCATCCGTTCCTGTCCGCACTCTAACTCCCAACACTACATATTACTTTTTCTTTTAGATACATTTCTCATGGCGAGGCAAGTACCATAAAATTCGGACCATTGAGCGCATTGTTATATAAGCTGCATCCCCTAAATTTTAAAAAAATCTGGAATTTTAACACACACAAGCCGCACTGGTTTATAAGCCGCAAATGTTGCACAAAAAAACCAAGCGCAAAAACGTCCGAAAATTAGCCACAAAAAGTGATCGATCTTGCTTTGAGTCTAATCTGAACAGTAGAAACACCCCGACCATCCATGCCATTGGCATTTCCTACCTCTGAAAGCCTTTGTTGACTTTTTGCAGCGAGAAAGTTCGCCCCTCTGTGAGTTTTGAATTCCTCGTGTGGACCTCTTGTTTCTTCATACCGTATTCTTACCAAATTAATCTCTCTAAATATATTCTGAGGTCGCAAACTCATCGCTGAAGAAAGCAGGGAAACACACAAACAGCCGCGGCGATCAGGGAAGACACTTGGAGTGTGGATTGAACTTTTTCTAGCTCTGCTGTGGTTTACCTCGCTCATTCTACGTTTTTCAAGTTTCGGGTAACAATGCAAGGTAATAAACGTAAATATAAATACCATATCGATAAATAACGACGTCGATCCAAGTAAGAAGAATAACCTCTCTGCGATGAGTCAGGAAAATTAATTGACTTTCTGCAGGAAGAGGAGTTTTACAGTGAGTTTTTAATTCACGAAGAGTCGAAACCAGTTTTGAAACCTAATGTGAATCCAAACATAGACTGGAGACTGACGACAACAACTTGATTTGGCCTGAACGCGTCATCGGGAAAACCCGCAACATCAGAAGATTTTGTCATGTTCATGTTTTCATTTTTTTTCCTTTCTGTTTTTATCTACCACACTATTTTTTACTGATTACATATATTGCTTTAAAATTATTTGGATCAGACTTCACTGCATTGCTTTAAAAAAATATTATTAGACTAGTCTTTTAAAAACGATAAATGTATAAACAGGCGAGCATTGGGTGGCTTTGACACCAACTCTGGTTATCATGTGTTCTGCTCCTGACACCCTAATCCCCAATGATGATGGCGCGGCTTTATCCTGACACCTGACAAAATGCTATGCTTTGACACTTGCCCAGAAATGAGTTGTGAATTGGATGTAATAATGGTTGCAGGAATATAATAACTGGAGTTTGGGCCCAAGGAAGTTTGTGGACCATGAATGAAACTTCACCTCGGCCTTCGGCTAAGTCCACTCTTTCTTTGATGTTGCAATTTCTTGGAGTGGAGTTTACTTCTATTTGATGGTTTGCTGTTCCTTTCCTGCTGAATTATACATGCAGTGTAGAATAATGCCCTGAATGAACAGGTCTGAGAGGTTGTTAATTACCTCCACCAACGAAGGTGGAAGGAGGTTATGTTTTCATCCCTCTCTGTGTTTTCGTTTGTCTGTTTGTTTGTTTGTTTGTTTGTTTGTGTGCAGGATATCTCAAAAACTTGTGGACGGATTTGTTGGAGAGGTTGGGTGTGTGACAAGGAAGAATTGATTAGATTTTGGTGAAGATCCGGATCCGGCTACTCGAATTTTTTAAGCGATTCTTCACCATTGAGAGATAGGGTCAAAAACAATATGTAGGAAGATATCTCAAAAAGTTGTGGACGGATTCGGACGAAGCTTTGTGGACATGTTTGGTGTGTGACAAGGAAGAATTGATTAAATGTAGGTGAAGATCCGAATCCGGATCTGGACAGGAGAATTTTTTTTTTTAATTTTTACAGTGATTCTTCACCATTGAGAGATAGGGCGAAAAACGATGTTTGACATTTCAAAAAATTATTGGGCCTGATATGTTCTACTGGATCAGGCATTGCGTGGCGAAGGTATGTGCTCCACCGAGTGCCCTTGTAGTTGTTAATATTATTGTTAATTGCCGACTGTAAGGTTAGTTTTATATTTTCATCAAAGGCTGCGCAGCTCGTTGTTCACTTTACAAAAATGCTTATTTTTATTCAATTGAAGATGCACTGTCGAACAGTACAAACTGGACGTCTATCTAATGCCGACCAGTAGTTTCAGGGAGTGCTGAAAGACATCGCCCAATTGACAGAAGTTCTCTTTTTGAGATTTACATTGCTCTGCAGGGTTTCTAAAGTGTTTTGTTGAAGCCACGGGGAGCTGATGCGACCTTTACACATCCAAGGTGCAAGAGAGATTGTTCTGCCATCTGCCAACACCCTCCTTCCTTTGCCCTGTCTCCCTCCCCTCCCTCTCCCCTGCAAGTCCCTTATAAAATGACATGCCTTTCCACTTTTCCTTTCTGTTAAACTGAGTTAGTTCCGTGATCATTAACTCAGTTTGCAACGCAACGTTAGTTCAGATCAATGCGCAGGTAGTCGACCTAAACTAATTTCGAAAAGGTGTGTTTATATACAGGGTGTCCGGGAATGAATAGACCAAAAAGAACGTTGAATAGTCTTTTTCTTATTTGAAATACTGACACAACTTTGATATGAATACACGTAATACACTTATAAGTCTTTGTTGTTGAGATATTCTCGAATTATTTATTAACTTCTACCTATCGTCCATCATTCACGACAATCAATTTAATTGGGCGTTCAAATTCTGAGAAAACATTTTCCATCACAGTTGTTGAGCCGGATGGCACAGCATGAACAATCCGATGTTTGAGGTCTTCAAGGTCCCCTGGTTTGCTCGTGTAGACTTTACTTTTTATAAACCCCAGAGATATAAATTTAAAGATGTTAAGTCGGGTGAACGAGCGGGCCGTTTCATCGGTTCACCTCGCGCAATGTAATGGTGTGGTGAAGTTTGATTTTAAAATCCTTTTACAATTTGAACAAAGTCAGGTGGTGCTCCACCCTTCTGAAACTTCTGGCTCACTCTTTGTAACAAGGAAGGATTTTCTTGGAGTTGTAGGATAAGGAACTATCATGGCATGTTGAGGTACGAAATGCTAGAGACAGTGTGTTCATCAAATAAATCGGGTCCGTGGATGTGAGAACATGACACGGCGCACCGGACGTTTACTCTCGGCAAATCCCTTTCATGTTCATACAATTCATGCAGATCTCCTTTCCCCATATCCTACAATTGTGACGATTAAATTTGTCTGACATGTGAAATGTGTGATTGTTGGGGTTCTCCTTGGGTGTTGTGCACATATGGATGTTGGGTTTGGGATTGAGTGTTGTTTGTTGCTCACCTTATCCAGCCCTGTTGCATCAGAGGTGTGCATTGTGTGGATATTTCCACCGTCTCACGAGTTACACCACCCTCCCGGCTCTTCACGTGCCACGCTTCCAGTATCAACCTGCGTCGTTTGTTCGATGTGTCGAGGACACGGGTCCCATCAAAGTCAAATTTGTGGCCGGAATGCAGGCAATGACGTGCTATGGCTGTCTGGGTCACCTTTCCAAGCCTAATTGTTCGATCATGTTCATCTAGTCGTCGTTTTAAATTTCTTTCAGTGTCAATGTGGAATTGGTCACAGTGTCTGCATGATGAATGGTAAACTACTCCAGATTTATCACCAGTTGGTATTTGTTCCTTTAGTTTTGAAAGGACATCAATGACGGTGTGTAGAGCCTTGTAGGCGACACCAATCCGTGCGCCGCGTACTCTCCTGCCAATTTTTTTTCAGAAAGGCCCTGGTAGTATGACAGTACACAGTGCCCAAGCATGTCTGGCTCCTTCTGTTCTGTCCGTTTTCGTTCTTTCCAGGTGGGGAGTAAACCCCTTGCTGTACACATTTTTGAGCTGATTCCTTTAATTGCCTCGGCTTTGGAAGATGACACCGTCCATGCCCGAGCTGCTAAGGTCCGTGCTACACTGCGTTTGTGGTAGATTGGGTTGCAGGAGTTGAAATCCAGTAATCTGCTGGTGTGAGTTGGTTTCCTGTAAACCGAGGTCTTGAGGGAGCCGTCAGGCTTACGGTGAACCTCCACATCCAAAAAGGCCAATTTGCTTTCTTTTTCATTTTCAAATGTGGAGTTCATGCTGGGGAATACCCGGCCAAGTTGTCCCAGTAGGTGGTCTTCCATGGTTGCCTGCACAATGGCGAAGGTGAAATCCACGTACCTGTTCCAGTATCGTGGGAGCCAATTCTCATGAGACTCAAATATCTTTTGTTTGAGTTCCTCCATCACTAAATTAGCCACAACAGTAGGGTACCACATGAAATCCACGTACCACAATTAGCCGGTGAACACATCGCCATGCCAAATATTTGTTGGCCGTGTGCACCGTCATAGATGAAGGTCGTACTGTTCAGACACATCTCCAACAGGCTATGTTATTCACACTTGAGGATGTTGCAAGTAATACTGAAACTCGCACTCCTGGTGATCAACACCTCTAATTTCTCACTCAAAATAAGGTTAACCTCTTTTCAACTCTCTGTTTGTAATTCTACCCTCAATGATCAGGGACACCCTCTTTCTCATTTTCCTTCTCATACAGACTCGGATATTCCTGTTCCATTTATCGCTCCTTAGAAGTTTGCCAGGATTATTAGTACTCGAGTTGCCTTGAAAGTGACTGTTCCTGATGGAATCCCTGTTGTGATTGTATTGAAGATGTGTTGTCTTGAACCGTCATCGATTCTTGCCAAGCTATACAACCTGTGCTTGTCTGATTCGGTGTTTCCTTCGTCCTGGAAAGTTGCTTCTGTTGTCCCTGTTTTCAAGGGTGCTGGTGAGCATTCTGAGCCAAGTAACTATCACCCCATCAGCCTGCTTCCTGTAATATGTCAGGTATTCGAATGATTCAGCGATGAACAACTTCTCAGCCATCTGGAGGACAATGAGCTTCTCACTGACTGCCAGTATGGGTTTTGCCGTTCCAGCTCTACTGGTGATCTGCTGTCCTTAATTACGGATCATTTCAACAGTGCATTGGAGCTCAAGGGTGAAGCTCCATTAGTTGATTTGGATATCTCAAAAGCCTTTGATAAAGTGTGGCACAAAGGTTTGCTCCACAAGTTTCAGTCTTATGGTGTACCTGGAGTGATGCATTCAATCATTTCGGCTTTCCTTACAAATCGCAAGATGAAGGTGGTTCTCGAGGGTCAATCTTCTCCTACTCGCTCCATCAATTCCGGTGTCCCACAGGGCTCTGTCCTTGGTCCCACTCTGTTCCTTGTTTATACCAACGATCCTCCTGGTAATGTTCCGTCTCAGCTTTCCACGTATGCTGATGCCTCATGACTTTACTGTACATTTGCTGATTCACTCAACACTACTCATAATGAGGTTGGAGTTTGGACAATGATTTAGAGAATGTGATGAAGTGGGGACATGACTGGCCGGTAACCTTCAATGCAAAGAAAACGAAATTGTTTTCCACGTCTCGCTCCAGAGACAGGTCTTTCCCTTCTGTGTACATGGGGTCTTCAACCCAAACAGAATCATCTGAACTTCGGCTTCTTGTTCTGGACATCTCCTCTAACCTCCGTTAGGATAAGTACATTTCTTGTATTGCCAAGAGTGCTTCCAAGCGAGTTGGTTGTCTTTATTGAGCGTAGAGGTATTTACCTCCTGATGTTGTTTTGTACCTGTCTAAGACAACTATACGTCCCCTCATCGAGTACCGTTGCCACATTTGGGTTGGAGCACCAGCCTGCCACTTATCTTTACTTGATAGGCTCCAGAAACACATAGTTAACCTGATTGGTGTAGAGATGGGTTCAACTCCTCAACCGCTCTAATCGTAGCTCAGTTGCCACTCTTAGTTTGTTCTACAGATATTTTCATGGCAAATGTTCTGCTGGACTTTCTATCTTGGATCTTCCTGTGCGAGTGTTTGGACGCAAGACTCGGTTTGCCATCTCTGCACACTCGTGCACGATAGCTGATCCAAAGTGCAGAACGGAAGGCTACGCAGATAGTTTGATCCCTCGTGCCGTCTCACTTTGGAATTCACTACCTGTAACGTGCTTCCCATTATCCGACGATCTACTCAGCTTTAAGAGGAATGTCAATTCTGACTTCTTACATCGTTGAGGTTCCATTGCATTTCATCTGACTTCTGATAGTACTTTCTGTGTATTGGATGTTTTTTTTGTTCTTTTTCTCTTTCTTTTATTTTGTTTTTATTTATTCTTATCTTCGTCTAACCTTCCCTTAGCGCTTAGCCCCTTACCTAGAGTGGCTTTATGCCTTGTTTAGGGCGATTTCTATTAGCAAACGAGTGTATTGCGGAAACTGGGCAACTTGTGATGAGGGTGGCCTTGGACATTGCTTTCATTTTGGGAATTTCATGCTCGATTTGTTGCAATAATAGTGCAGAAGGTATTGCTTTAGACGTTAAAAGAAAAAGAAGAACCATATTGGCTGTCCAATGTAGAGACTGCAGGCAGGTTGTTCTTTTGAAATGAATGGCCTTTGCAAATTTTCATTCTTGGAAGTATAAACTCTCGGGAGGCAGGAAGAGTACATGTGTGGGTGGTGCTGCGAGCGCATGTTCAATTCCGTGTCGGGCAGAGAAGTGTTGATTAGCTGAACACTGCGTGCCTCCTCGAAAGATGGCCACCCGGGCTACATTTAATGAATCCAACCACAATGTAGCTTTCAGTTTAAATTTCAAATGGATTCTTCCTTTTATTCCCTCAATTTCCTTTTCTCGCTGCACGACACTGCCGGCTGGCTGTGCATGAGCGCCGAATGTACTGCTCCGTGTACCCCCACCAGCGGGTCACAGCAGAGTCAACAAATGTGGTATTGGCCGCGGCTGTGGATCGTGTAAAACGGCGAAACAATCTCACGCCAAGGAATCGAGTTTATGTCCGCAAACGTTCCGGTATCGCTTCTTGGATGCTTCCCCACGAGGCATTTTTCCATCCAGGCCCCGCTGTTCTTTGTCGTGCACCCCATTAGGCTAATACGCGAGACTTGATTAAAACGTTTGTTCGGTGGCTAATTGCGCACATTGGTGCATATTTTTTATTGCGTTCGGAAAAATTCATCTTGGGGTGATTCGTTAAATGTGATCGAGTAAACGTGTTGTTGGTGTTTTTGTTGCACGAGCTCTTTTCCTGAATGTGGACCAAGTTCCTTCTGAAAGTGAATGATTCCTCACTGGCGGTTAAACTCGGAATATGCAAATATCAGGCCGTCTATGAAGCGTTTAAACTATGATTCACAAACCATTATTATACTTGAATATTCTAGATTTTTTTTTCCCCCCCCACATTATTATTAGTATTGTTATTTTGTATACATAGTTGAGGCTCGTGGAATAGGGTAGTACTAGTTTAAAAATGAAACGTACGTCAGATTTGGGGTTATCCTTTTTATTAATCATGAGTCTGTGTCAGTTAAGAAAAAGCAATTTGTTGTGTTCTTGCTTATGGGGTCTCCAACAGATGGATATTTATTTATTTTTATGGGAAAAAAGTTTATGGGAAAATTGTGTTTATGTTTATGGAAAAAAAAAAAGCTTATGGCAATTGAAAACCTAATGAAAAAGCAAGGGCTTGAGAAAAATTCATGTGATAAACATTTTCGTTTCTTGTTGAAAAGTAAACTAAGATATCCGTTTAATCGAGATCATGATGAGCTTGATGATGTGTGCAAGAGCGTCGGTGCTACTGCAGCAGCTTCTTGGCAACTGTTATGCTGGGTCGTTTGCCATTGCCTTCCCAAGAGTCAGTTACAGCAGTCGTTTGGAATTTGTTCAAACTCTTCATGAAGGACACCGTGGGATCTTCAGTGTTCGCGAACTAATGCTGACAGACAGGATGCCCAGTTTAACGTCCATCTGAGGGACGACACACACATTGTTGAATCACCCTGCCTGTGAAACACCGGAATGACGGTTTATAGCTGGGTCGGGATTCAAACCCAGCCTCGACAGCTTGGAGTCTAATGTGCGTACCTCGATGCCATTCTTTCTGTCAGCCCACGTGAAGTGCATGAATCATATTTCTGAATAGTTGACTGACGGACCCAATCTGTGGCCTAAACCTTGTGCCCACCAAGGATGCAAATAACTTGGATGCAGGAGGTGACCATTTAGCCCATCAAGCCTGTGCTAAATCTTCACCAAATGTCTTCAATCAAACCGTTTATCAACTTGAATTTATTGGGGTAGGTGAGGGGTTAAGGTGTGGGGGTGAGGACAGTGGGGTGTGGGGATGATACCACAGACATCACCAGGGTGTTTTTAAAAACATGCATGTAAAATGACCAAAAATATTCTTATTATTTAAAATTGTAAAAGAAATGTTTTCTTTTTAAGATGTTAAAAAAATTTTTTTGAAATTATGTTTTGTGAATTCTTTTTAAAATTTTATTTATTTTGTTGTTGGCGGGGTAGGGGGGTAGGGGTGGAGGTCGTGGAGGTGCGATATCACGATCATAGGGTGAGGTTTGAACAAAGACAGAACATTCACCTATTGACAAGACTCTCTTCCAGATATCACAATCATGACAGTGATGCATCACAAAATGTATCTCAGCTACCAACCATTCCTGCCACTATCCATGTACCCTTCCTATCCCCCAGTGCTTCTGGGTACCTAAACTACCAGTTTCTGCTGTCACTACCTTTCCCGGGAGACTATTCCGTGCATTAACTACTCTGAGTGTCACTGTCCAAATGATGATTATTTTTATTTCTGTAAATATACGAGGTCTGTCTTAAAAATAAATGGGACTGAGCCTGCTGTGTGCTCCACTTACACAACTTGAATGAACAGGTTGCGTCAGCCTTTCGCAAGATTCCAGCAATATATATGATTGGTGATGGTTGACCGCTCATTGTGTGATTTTTTTTTTTTTTTTTTTTTTTTTTACAGGTCGTGCTTTACACGTTGTCGAGTCTGAGTCGTCGCGCTATGAGTCGTAAGCAGAGAGCCAATCTGCAGTTTCTTGCCAAGCTTGGCAAAACACCTTCCGAATCATTCACAATGCTGCAGTAAGTCTACGGGGAAGAAACGATGTCACGTACACGGGCATTTGAATGGCACAAGAGGTTCAAAGAGGGACGGGAGGAGGTTGAAAACGATCCACGGTCTGGAAGACCTTTAACGAGCAGAATGGCGAACAACATCGAGCGTGTGAAGCAGATTGTGCGTGAAGATCGTCGACTCGCGGTGCAGATGATTGTTGAGGAACTTTCCATCAACAAGGACACTGTCTGGAGCATTATCACTGAAAATCTCGAAATGCGCAAGGTGTGTGCAAAGATGGTCCCCAAGCTGTTGTCCAAGGACCAGAAACAGCAAAGATTCACTGTTTGTCAAGACCTTATCGAGCTCCTCGAGGCCGATCCAGACCTGCTCAGGAGAGTCATGACTGGCGATAAATTGTGGATATTGAAATACGATCCCGAAACCAAACGGCAGAGTCGTCAGTGGAAAAGTCCGGTATCACCAAGACCAAAGAAAGTAAGGATGTCGAAGTCGAAGGTCAAGGTGATGTTCATCGCGTTTTTTGACATCAAGGGCATCGTCCACTTCGAGTTTCTACCACAGGGTCAAACGGTGAATCAATACGTGTACAAGGAGATCCTCCAGCGCCTCATGAGATCAGTTCGGGACAAGAGGAGGGATCTGTGGGAGAACAACGCCAGGGTGCTCCAGCATGACAACGCCCCTGCTCACAGTGCCCTGAGCATCCGACAGTTTCTGGCGGAGAGGAACGTGCCAACTCTGGAGCAACCCCCGTATTCGCTAGACTTGGCCCCTTGTGATTTTTTTCCTTTTCCCCAAGCTCAAGGGGGTGTTCAGGTGGACACTATTTCCTGATGTGGAGGCCATCAAAAGGGCTGTGACGACGGAGCTCCGGAGGATACCAGAAGAAGTGAAATGACTTAAAGATTTAAAAAAATCCCAGTTTGCAATGTATGTTCGTGTTCCATCAATCGTCCCTTTTTTCCAACTTCAGTGCCAATTCACCCCACCTCCTTACATCTACCTGCTAACTCCTCACCTGTTATACTCTCTCCTTACCCCTCCCATCTTGCCCCTCATCCTACCTCCACTCTTAGCATCTTTTCACTGTCTTTTGCTTCAGTATCAGCTTCTCCTCTGTTGTCCCAAAGTGTGTGGTGCTCTAATATCTGTTGGATCAATTCTAACAGAACAGATATCTCACTCTCTCAATCAGTACACTCGTTACCACAAACATGCTCCTTCTTTCCTCTCATACCTCCCCCTCTTCCCAACCCCTAAAATATTGTACCTCCCCCTGCCTGCTCTCTTCTTCACCATCCCACTGCCAAGTCTCATCCTTCCCTTCTCCACACCTCTCACATAGCCCTCTTGCCCTTGGCTGTGCCTGCTCTCATCGTCTCCCTCCCTCTCAAAGCTTCCCTTTCAACCTTCCCTCTCAAAGCAACCTTCACACTCTTCCCCCTCCAAGCTTCCCTCTCACCTTTCTCAAAAACTCCCCTCTCACACTTCTCCCTCCAATCTCCCCCTTCTCAAAGCTGCCTCCTTCACTTGTCCCCTCTCTTCCATCTCATCCCTCCATCTCCTCCAATGTTCAACTTCCCTATGCTCCTTCTCTTATTACTCCCCACTGTGCCTCATCCCATCACCACCGAGCCTTTTCTCCTCATCCGGCCCTCTCCCCAAGCTCTTCTGTAATCCCCCACACACTGTCAACATCTCTCCCAACCCCCCCCCCCTCCGCTCCTCTGCACCCAAAGCTTCCTCCCCTCCATATTCCTCAAGAGTGTGCACCTCAAACATCTGGGGCCTTCACTCAAACCCAACAGATCTTTCCAGACAGGTTGCCACTGACAAACCAGACGTAATCTGTTTAACAGAAACTTGCTTAGTATCTCTCCCTGGTTACTCCCTCCTCCGGTATGGCAGACCTGAGCCTCATCCTGGTGGCAGAGTTGCTCTCTTCATCAAATATTCTATTCCTCACTCTCCATGCACTGCCCTCACTCCCCCACATCCCCAGGAAAACCAATGGTTATGGCTTTCCCTCCATTTCCATCTCATGTTTATATGTGTGTCGTACCATCCACCAATCGGTGATGACTCTGTTTACACCTCACTCGCCAAAAACATGGACCAACGACTATTCTCTCTCATCCCAACTCTCTCTCGTCCTCATATGTGGTGACTTCAACTGTCACTTTGCCAGTTGGCTGGGTGTGGGTACCTCTCTCACCTGCCATGGCACTTCAGCAAAAGACTTCTGCAACTCATTGGGACTGACTCAATCGCTCAACTTCCCAATCCGGATCTCAACCAACACTACTCCATCTCTTCTGGATCTGATTTTCACCAATTTCCCAGAAAACGTCTGCTGTTCTTCTTTTGCTCCAATCGGTTCTTCTGACCACGTGATGGTCAAAGTAGAGATCTCTATGGCTGTTATCAGAGAACCACCTCAGCACCGTCGAGTCTTGCATTTCACTCGGAGCAACTGTCAGGGACTTCAAAGCAGCCATCAAACTTCTAGACTGGTCTCCCATCGCTACTTTCTCCGACATAAACTCATTCTGGGAATTCCTTCAAAAACATTTGCTCTCTCCCTCAAGCACAGATTTATCCCCTCTCCTCTTCAGTTGCGCTGCCCTTCCCCCCGCCCATGGTACACTGAAGCTTGTGGTGAGGCAGTTGTCCTGAAACAAATTGCGTTCGTCTCATTGAAGGAAAATCCAACTGAAGGCAATCTTAATTCCTTCCACAAAGCTCGAAACAAGTGTGTGTCTACCCTCAGGAGAGCCAGGAAACATCTTTCTAATCTCAAGCCTGAACTCACAAACTTGTCTCTCAAATCCTGGTGGTGTCTAGTGAAGTCTGTTTCCGGTGTATGTTCCCCCTCCATCCCCTCCATTACCTCAAATGGCCGCACAGCTGATACCGCACGTGAAAAGGCTGAATGCCTAAACTCCGTGTTTGCATCAAAATCTTGTGTACCAAATCCATCGCTTTCTGTACCCACCTTACCCAGTCGCACCGAAATGTCCCTGGACTCTGTGTCCTTTTCTCCTGACAAGGTGGAGAGTTTGCTGTCAAACCTCAACTCAGATTCTGCAACAGGTCCAGACAACATCAGCCCATGTGTCCTAAAAACCCGCTCCTCTGCTGTTGCTCACTCTCTCTCTGTTCTATTCACCCTCTCATTTTCTCAAGGTCACCTGCCATGTGCTTGGAAATCAGCAAACATTACCGCTCTGTATAAAACAGTTGCAAAAACAGATCCCTGCAACTACAGACCAACCAGCCTTCTCCAAA